>NW_019725859.1:0-14959 GCF_002891405.2 Cryptotermes secundus
GATGATCTTCTTTGTGAGCTCAACAGTAAAGGTTATTTCACAGTAGGATATGCTGATGACATAGCAATCCTAATAACCTGGGAATTCCCTTACACTGTGTCAGAGGTCTTACAAATAGCCCTGCACACAGTTCCACAGTTTTGCAAAAGAACAAACTTGTCTATCCATCCAAACAAGACGGTAGTTATACCCTTCACTAGGAGGAGGAATATCGAGGGGCTTAAGGAACCAATCCTCTTCAGTCAAGCGATCCGGCTGTGCAGTGAATTCAAGTACCTTGGAATAACATTAGACAAGAGACTGACATGGAAAGAACAGCTGGACAAGGCTATTAACAAGGCTTATAAGGCCTTCTGGACATGCAAAGACACGTTTAGAAAAACCTGAGAACTGAAAACAAAGGTGGTGTATTGGATATACACTGCTGTAGTAAGACCCGTAATTACCTATGCTGACACTATATGGTGACCTATAGTCAAACTCAAAACAAGTCAGGCTGAACTAAGCAAATTACAAAGGACAGCCTGCTTGGGAATTACGGGAGCAATGAGAGCACCTCCAACAGCTGCAATGGAAATCCTTCTTGGACTCCCCTCACTGCATCTTCACATGGAAGCAGAGGCCAAGTTAGAAAATTACAGATTACGTTGCAGTGATTAGTGGAAACCCAAATCTGAAGGTTTTGGACATGCATACATGGTTCAGGACATGAAAAGGGAACCCATCATACAGATGGGATCTGATGACATGATACTGAAACATGTCTATGATAAACCCTTCACAATCAGATTTCCTGATAGAAGTGAATGGAAAGAGGGGTTTCAACCCAATAGAAAGGGGGGACTAATCTGGCACACAGATGGTTCCAAGACAAATAAAGGCACTGGAGGTGCGATGTATTGTGATGGAACGAGGCGGAAGCACACCTTCAGACTCGGTCAGTACACAACAGTATTCCAGGCAGAGGTGTCATTTAGGCATGCGCAGTTGAGAATTTAGATAGAAACTACAAAAAGAGGTATATCTATATTCTATCAGATATTCAAGCTGCAATCAAAGCACTTGGTACACACCAAATCACTTCGAAATTGGTTAGGGACTGCCACCAATCCCACACACAACTGGCCAGACATAACAGAGTTTAACTGATATGGGTGCCATGCTGTGAGGGTATTGCTGGAAATGAAACCGCAGATCAGCTGGCAAGAGCAGGATCTGAACAGCCGTTCACAGGAGCTGAACCAGCCTGCGGCATCTCAGTAGGAGAGTATTGCTGAGAATGAAACCACAGATCAGCTGGCAAGAACAGGACCTGAACAACCGTTCACAGGACCCGAACCAGCTTGAGGCATCTCAGTAGGAGAGTATTGCTGGGAATGAAACCACAGATCAGCTGGCAAGAACAGGATCTGAACAGCCGTTCACAGGACCCGAACCAGCTTGGGGCATCTCAATTGGAGTTGCCAAGAAAGCGATCAGGGACTGTACTAACAGAAATCACAAAAAAACAGTGGGGTTTCATAACTGGACTCAAACAAGCAAAATAATTTATATGAGGACCCTCTGCCAAAAGAACGAGGGTTCTGTTAAAATTAAACGGAGATCAACTCAGATGGGTGGTAGGATTACTTACCGGACACTGCCACCTAAAAGGACACCTTTCCAAACTGGGACTGACAGATAACCCAACTTGTGAGAGGTGCTTACAAGAAGATGAGTCAGCCACACGCACCCTATGTGACTGTGAGGCTATAGCTTACCTAAGATATCGGCACCTGGGTCAGTTCTTCATGGAACCAAGTGACTTGTATGATGCCCTACACTTCATTCGAAGTATAGGATTAATAAAGGGTCAATCCTAAGGGGAAGCACAATAGATCGTTGAAGGTCGCAGTGCGAGGGCCGGTTTTATGGCTCACTCTTCCTACTCATACTCATAATGTTGTCCACCCACCTACTCCTTGGTCTTACCACTGGTCTCCTTCCTTCTGGCTTTCCCACCATTATCCTATATGCATTCCTCCTCTCCTTCATTCCTACTACATTCCCTACCCACCTCATCCTCCTTGTCTTCATCACTCTAATTATACTTGGAGAAGAGTTCGGGTTATGAAGCTCCTCATTATGCAGTTTTCTCCAGCCTCCTGTCACTCCATCTCTCTTCGGTCCAAATATTCTCCTCAGCACTCTGTTCTTAAACACACTCAGTCTATGTTCCTCCCTTAATGTCAGAGACCAAGTTTCACATCCATACAGAACCACAGGCAAAATTATAGTTCTGTATATTATAATTTTTATGTTTAAGACAGCAGACGAGGAGGCAAATGTTCTGGACTAAATGGTAGCAAGCATTACCCGAGTTCAATCTCCTCTTAATTTCCCCCTGAATCAGGTTTTGATCTGTTATCGTTGTTCCCAAATATCTGAACTGTGCCACATTTTCAGAACATCTGTTACATATTGTGACGAATATGACCATTGCTAAACAACGGTTCGGTAAACACATTTCCGAGGTTACGCAGTCAACAGTCGGACTTCCGTCGCTGGGCAGTGGTTCAGTAAGCACGTTCCCGTGGAAACGGTTAAGACAGAATAAGAGAGGAACCGTTTGAGACGGTGATCTACATTCGGGTGGCCTGGTAAATTAGTTCAATTCAAAAGAATTATAATTCTCCATACCAGAGAGTGAGCAGTGATTCTCCAAACCAGAGAGTGACCAGTGATTCTCCAAACCAGAGAGTGACCAGTGATTCTCCATACCAGAGAGTGACCAGTGATTCTCCATACCAGAGAGTGACCAGTGATTCTCCATACCAGAGAGTGACCAGTGATTCTCCTTTCGTCATTCGTGACAGTCGAAAAGACAACCGTAGTCCAGTAAGAAATGGAGCGAGTCTTAGGCAGCCGTTGAATGGAAGATGTTTTAATTAGTTGTATTTGTAATCGAAGTGCCAATGAATGCAGTCATCCAATCCAGAACCGCTTATTACTCATCACGCAAATCCCGGACACGTGACAATATGTTAGTAAATAAATAACTGCTCATCATTCAATTCGGACTTCGTCATCGTTTTCCGAGAGTCGACTTTCGCTCAAATAAGTTACACCCTGAGCGTCTCATGTTCCCGGCTCCCCAGCTTTGCCGCCACTTTCACCCATGTTTCCTGTCGGTCCGGGCACCTGAAGCTATCCGGGTGGCTCCCTGTAAAGTACGGGGTCAAGGTTCAAGGTTGCGGTTTCAAGCTCCAGGAGAGAAGTGCTTTGAGGGAGACCACTGCAGTTCAGAATATAATGTAATACAGTGAGGCCAGTGACTTCAGTCTTGTTGTGTAATTGTCGGCCTTGTACGTTATTGACTTACCTTTCAGAATTAAGCATTTTATATAACAACGATTGAGTTTCTCAGAGAAATAGTGTGACCTAACGATCTCATGGTCATGGGGCCTCCGGGCCATGAGCGGACGTCCATGAAGGTGTTATGATTATGTAAAGATACATCATCCAGCCAAGGACTCTACCTAATATCTGATGGACTAAAGTAAATTTCTGTGTTGTTTACTTAGACGCTTGAAGATGCCAATCTGAGAAGTTGCCTGCTTCTCCACTTATGTTATATTTAAATGTAAATGTCCTGTAATTTTCTCCATGTGTAGAGCTCAATGATCTCAAGTATAGAAAGACCTGCATGGTATAAAGAGAAGTAATATCTGTCGTCATTTGGTTTGCTTCAACACTGCGTAATTATGAGCTTCATAACTCGTGCTCTTCGCCAAGTTTAATTAGAATGATCAAGTCAAGGAGGATGAGATGCGCAGGGCAAGCAGCGCGCATGGGGCTAGGAGAAATGCGTATAGGATTTTGGTGGGGAAACCAGAAGACCTAGACGTAGGTGGGAGGATAATATTAAGATGAAACTTAGAGAATATGTCTGGATTGATCTGGCTCCGGATGGGAACCAGTGGAGGGCTCTTGTGAATATGGTAATGAATCTTCTGGTTCCATAAAATGTTGGGAAATTCTTGAGTAGCTACGCAACTCTCGGCTTCTCGAGAAGGTCTCAACTCCATGGAGTCAGTCATTTGTGTTGTCTCGGTATTACAGAATCGTTCCACTTTTCGTGTTATATTGTCTTGTTGAGAAAATCCCCATAGCTTCCACATTGCAACAGAAATTTCCTTCCACCTACGCAAATGCCATGCAGTATTCAGCCTTATTACCTTACAAATATAACGGAGGTAAAGGCAAAGTTGTCCCTGTGCTTAACTACTTAGCGCTACGCCATGAAGGCGTGTGGGGGAGTGGATGTATAGATCCACATTTTATTGATCTCGACAATAGTTTGAGGTGAGTGGTCAGCTTCACGGCCCTACCGCTTTGCCCCCGGGGAAAGAGCCCTCGGTAGCCATTGGATATGAGGTTGGGTGAGCCCCAGAGCCGGTCTGGACGACGTAAAGAGAAAATTCTTGACCCTACTGGGACTCGAACTCCGACTCCTCCGTCGTGCAGCCCATAGACAGTCGCTATCACGACTACGCTCTTCCAGCTCCTAGTATAATGGGGAACAATTTCTTATAAACTATATTCGACTGTAAGAAGATCTCGAAGATTTTCAAGGTCATACTACCCTTGGAACATTAACATTCAAATGAAATAATCATTGCTAAAATGCTGTGTTTATGAGACTTCAGTTATGAGCAATAACTCCCATAAATTTTGTCCTAATCTTGGAAGGATCTTTCTGTAATAAAGCCTACACATCCTCTCTAGTAGCTTCAAAATTCGACCAATATATTCCAACTCTACAAATTTTTTACTATTTAAGCAACAAATTTTAATGATGATCTAACGGATTTGATCAACGCGATGCCAGGCAACGGCTCGGTAAACATGTGAGCCTCCACCCCACCAGCTGGGGAAAGGGTGTTCTCTTATCTATTACTCAAAAAAAAACAAGAAGTAAAGGAGAAAATCAAATAACATTTAATATATGACCAGTAATTTGTGCCAAAAGAAAACACGACAATTAATCGGCATAACCAGCCACAAGGTATCCTATCACAACTCGCACAGGCTGTCTCCGCCACAACACAACATATAAGGCATACTTTATAATAAACTTCACGCTAGCATAATACCATCTCTGTAATCCCCTGCACACACAATAGAGACAAAACCTATATATACATTCTCAGCTTACACAATTTCTCCAAGAACTATAATCAGTATGCTAGTATTATATGCGTTACCTCGAGATGGGCCCTCCTGCCTGGAGTTTAACTACCAAGCCGAATCTTTCATGGCGCCGACCCAAACAGAATTTATTTACGGAGCAAGACGTCCGTATACGACGACTTTCCAGGCAGAAGAGAGCGGGTGCCTCAGCCGAATCACAAAGGATAGAGGAGTGATGACGTAGAATACGCCACGGAATAAGGATAGGTAGTAGGAAGAGTAAGGGAAAACGGTGTGACCCGCGGCCGCCGCCGCTCGGAGAGGGCACTACAACCAATGAGCCGAAGGGATCGGCTCACATGTTCCAACGCTCAACAATGGAAACTGTGTCTCAGTGTACGAATGTTATACCTCGTTGATAGGTAGCAGCCAGCGCGCCAGTGGACTGGCAAGATAGCAATCACATGACTTGTATTTTCTGTGTGGTCCGTGCAGAGCCTATATAACGAGGATCTGTTGTATGTCGAATACCTCCACCGTGACCCTGCGAGTCGTGGGAGGCGACAAAAGGGAAGTCTCATATCTGAGACAGTTAAGTATGATCTCGAGTCTCAAGGGCCTCGGACCCGGGAAAAACTGCGCTGGCAAGAGCCATCAGCATTTATAAAAGACAGACCCATCCTCTCGTCAGAGAGGGCGCCCCTCAAAAACAAGACCGCTGGGGGCTCGACACCAAGATTACTGACTGACTGACCCACCGTCAGTCGCAATGTGACTTTGACTTTGACTTCGACTTAGATTAGCAGTTGAGAGTACAAGGACGAGAATGGAGCATGTCCTTAATAAATTGTTAAGATAGTTGAGTACAGATAGGACAGATGAGTACAGAGCGATTGAAGTCGAAATAACAAGAAGATTTCATAGTGATTTGAAGTGCTAGTTTCTGTGTTGAGATCCGTTGCCAGGAGACGACTATTGAAGACGGGGAATCCTAGTGTGTGCAACGGTGAACTGAAAGTGTGTGGATTAGCGATAGGGTTATGATTGAATGTGATTAAGATAACTTGTAACCGAAGTGCCAATAAATCCAATCATCCGATATAGAACCCATTATTTTCGTCATACGTACACCCCTACACGTGACAATACTGTCGCGTTGTATGTGTGACTACAGAAAGGGTTTCAATTTTTGTCTGGATTTGTTGAACACTTATACGCACAACTTGTAACTACAAGTCATTATAACGCTATCACTGATCTACACAATTTACAGTTCACCAGAGCACAAACTCCAATATTCTGAGTATGTTACTAGACGTTTCCTATTAATGGCTCCAACAATGGCTATTCCTGTCTCTGGGCTCAAGTCGTTTGTTCACAGACTCCCGTAGATGACTGAACTGCTGACTACTGTGTCCCTTGCTTATGACATCCCGGCACGGACCGCGTATACAACACCGTTCATTCTGGAACGCTGAATATTTCCGCGGGAACGTGTTTACCGAGTTTTTTCCCAGAAACGTTCAGGTATATCCGCCCATCTCGCGGTCGTTACGTACCAACGGTTCTACGCGCTAAAATATAAGAAAATAGTATCATATTTGGAAACGATACAAATGCGATTTATACACAGATGTATTCATGATTGTATGGGTAGTTTAGGACGTATAAATTTTGCTCTCAAGTAAAGCTATCCCTGTGATAGGCTGTACTGTCTTCACAAGAGCCCGTCATTGACCCCTATCCTGAGCCAGATGAGTTCAGTCCTCATCCCACAAATTTGTGAATTCAGATTCGTTTTAATATCATACTTCCACATAAGACTGTGTCTTCCAAATGTCTTCTTCCCTTCAATTCACTTCTCATAATTCCAATTCGTGCTGCATATCCTGCTCATTTTGTCCTTCATCTTTTGGTAACCTTAATAATATTGTTTATAAGATTGTGATAAGACTTCTTAATTTTGTTCCGTCACCGCAGTAATTAATATGGATATACCACACATTCATCGTTTTTATAGCCTGTTTCGTCTCAGTGAGACATCATCGGGCATTTAGCTTGTTTACCTACACCTGTATTGGTCTGCTAGTGTTCCTATATTGGCCAGTATTTACATAATGGAATACTGCTCTTGGTAATGAGTAACTTTCACAACCATGACACAGGGGACACAGTAATTCTCCCAAAAACAAAAAATAGAAACGAGGCCAGAAATGATATTACAAGCCGACAAAGCGGGGAGAACCTCAAAGAAATACACGCCAGAAGAGCTACAGAGCTAGAATGTAGGGTGTGTCCATGTTCCTTATTGAGGTGACGCAATTACAAGACTGGTCTTATTGCGTGCCACTTCCAACGCATTTCTAACGTCAATAAAAGCGACGTGGATCTTCTTTATATGAATATATTACTGATATTGTGACGTGTATACCACCTGCTAGCCAACATGGTGGAAAACACATTCCCGCAGAAGCAAACGCGCGGAACGGAAAGAAGTCTATTGCTAGGCAACAGAGCTGTAAATACGCATTCTTGACAACAGGAAACGATGTTTTCCGTGGAGTCCGTGCAGAGTAATTATAAGAAGTGTTCGGCAGGACAGTAGACGCAGGTTGCGAGATAGTGATAGGGGTGGGCGTGTTCTGATGTATTATGAGGTCGAACATGTTGCGTTGGCTATTACTTTCTTTTGTGTGTTCTTGTTTTTCTATAAATTTATTTACATTCATGATGCCTCTTTTTTTGGCTTCTTCGATCATTTCCATTATTACTGTCATCGGCCCGTACTGATGGTGTTTATTTAGTATGTGTTGGGCAAATGCTGATTCGTCCTTGTTTAGTCTTATGTTTCTTATGTGTTCTTTGTATCTTGTTAGATTTCTACCAGTTTGGCCTATGTATACTTTTTGGAAACTTTGGCATGTAATTTCCTATATCCCACTTTGTACGTAGGGGTTTATTTCTCGTTTTTCATTTATTAGTTTACCTATTGTGTTAGTTGTTTAGAAGGCTATCTTCATGTTAGTGTTTTTGAATAGTTTTATGACTTTTCGTATGTAATTTCCTGTATAAGTAGAAGTGACCCATTTTGTTCTTTTCGTCTTTATTATCCGGGTTACCCATCTTTCGCTTAAGTTTGTTATACAGATGTGTGATGTCTTCCTTTCTATAGCCATTATTTAGTGTTATATTAATAATACTATTTAATTCTTTGTTTTTAGCATTTTCCGCAAGGGGTAGTGTAAGAAGTCTGTGTATCCAATTTTTATATGCTGGCAATTTTTGTTCTTTAGGGTGGCATGATTTATTATTCATTGTTATGTCTGTCGTTGTGGGTTTTCTGTATATTTCCATTTCTATTTGTCCGTGTTTGTTAAATATATTTAAGTCCAGGTAAGCTAAATCTTTTAAACACTTTAAAAGTTTTAATACCAGGAAGGCTGCTGTGATTGTGAAAAGTTGAATATTGTGTACATTGTGTATTTCAGGCATTATATGTGTATGTAATTTAGCAATCAGAACACCTACTGTGATGGTGGTTTCCGAATAAGTATTGATGTTCCCTCTGAAGATGATCCGTAAGTGTGTGTGTGTGTCCCTCTCTCTTTCTCTCTCTCTCTGTCTCTCTCCCTCTCTCTCTCAAGTCTCAATTCTGAGACAGTAAAATATGGTCGCGAGTCCCAAGGAACTCGGACCCGAGAAAACTGCGCTGGCAAGAGCCAGCAGCATATACAAAAGACAGACCCGTCCTCTCTTCAGAGAAGGCGCCCCACAGAAACAAGACCGTAACTGTCATACGATAATAATTAATATCTGGTCATGAGCCCCAAATGGGGCTCAACACCAAGACTTACAGACTGACTGACTGACTGACCGTCAGTCGCAATGTGACTCTGACTCTGACTGAGGACAGTAGACGCAGAACAACAGCGACCACAGGCAGACCCCGTTCCAGTAACAAAGTAACAAAATGTACCGGCCCCTGCACTGCAGTCAGTTGAGGCTTCTCATGAAAACAGCCAATCTCTCGACAATATGTTGAGAGCTGTGACTGCAGTACAGCAGATCATGACAGAGGTCAGTGGTGCAGTGTCTGAAGAGAACAAAATAATTTCCATTACAAAAATCGTATTAAACCTCATGAACCAAAATGGCCACTAGAATTCATAGCCCCCTCAAAGTCATAGCATTCAATGCGAACGGCATTGGAAGGCAGCGCTATGAGCTCAGTAACAACTGCAAGACCTACACGTAGATGTGGTCCTGTTTTCAGAGACACATCTGAAACCTCATGAGAGGTTTTTATTCCAAATTACCACTTTTATAGAATCGTCCACCACTCGGGCAGAAAAGGCGTTCCCCATAACCATGTAGACCTGCCACCTCTCGTTTCAGTAGAAGCGACATGGGTCTGCATACCAATTGGTAATAGCGAAGTGCTGCTTGCAGCTGTTTATGAACCTCCAGGCGAAGCCTGGAGTGATGCTGACATCACTGAGCTCTTAAGCTTCAGACGTAAGACTATTTTTGCAGGTGATTTGAATACTAAGAACCCATTTTGGAATAGCAGAGTTTCAACCCCCTCAGGCGAGAAATTCATGGATTTATTTTATATGAGTGATTTCGAAGTCTCAGCACCACAGTGCCCCACTCACTATGCCCCTACGGGAAATGGTGACGTGCTGGACATTGTGGTTCACTAAAATATCAGAGTGTCAGATGTCCTCATCTCTGATATTTTGGATTCAGATCACCTACCAATTGTATTCCACACACTGGATCATGTTAAAATTAGGACCCTATTGGAACCTATTGAAAAATTCACAGATTGGGAGCGGTTTCAAACCCTCGCCTCTGAGTTAATATCACCTAAAATAGAAATTAAGTCTAGGGTAGAAGCCGATAAAGCGGCGCGCGACTTTGCTTCGGCATATAGGTTGTCCACAAGAAAAGTTACACTTTCGGACATAAACAACGATCTTCCTGGTCTAGGTCGCCAGTTAAAACATAAGCAGAGGCTACGAAAATTGTGGCAAGAAACCAGGGATCCAGCGTGTAAGACGGGTCTAAATTGGGTCACAAAATCAATCAGGAGAGTGACCCGAAAAAAAGGCACTTGAACGGTGGGAAACAAAAATAAGTAACGCTGAAGTCATGCCTTAGGGTATATGGTCAATTGCGAAATCCCTCCTAAAGAGGGACGGACCAAAGGCACCAACTACTATTCATGGTGCTGCAGGCCTTAAATTGCACCCTTCTGAAAAAGCCAAAGCAATTGCCGACAGTTTGGAAATTCAGTTCACCCCGCATGATCTGTGTGACGATAACCATGAACGGCGGATGAAGGCTAGAGTTCAAGTTCTGCTCGAAACCGTAGATGACAACCCCCTTCATAGGATCAGACCATGTGACGTACAAAAATTGATGAATTCCTTGAAACAGAGAAAGGACTGTAGAATTGACGGCATCCCAAATGAATGCCTCAGGCACCTTCCAAGGCGACTACTGGTTCACCTAACCCATTTATTCAATCACTGTTTTCGGTTTTCTCATTTTCCAAATACTTGGAAAGAAGCAAAAATAATAACTTTACCTAAACCAGTAAAGACCCGGAATTCCAGCAAAATTTACGTCCGATCAGCATCCTGTCCACAACAAGAAAGCTATTCAAAAAAAAGTTATTTTGAAATTACTACGAAACCACATTGAAGAAAGAGGCCTGCTCAACGCAAGCCAGTTTGTTTTTCGTACACGTCATAGCACGATATTGCAATGTATGAGGCTGGCGGACCACGTAACCCTTAATTTCAACAATAAAGTATCTACGGCTGCAGTGTTCTTGGACATCGAAAAAGCCTTTGATACCACGTGACACTCAGGCTTGCTGTATAAATTATCAAAATTGGAATTCTCGAAGAGTTTGACCAAGCTTATCGGGTCCTTTCTTTCTCAACGTAAATTCAGGGTTTCGGTTGAAGACCAAATATCAACGCCAAGTGATATGCAAGCAGGGGTGCCACAAGGTTCGGAACTGTCCCCTACTCTTTTCAATTTGTACATAAATGATGCCCCCAAACACATGGTGTTCACCTGGCCTTCTTTGCAGTGTCGGTATGAGACAGATCGCAAGAAGGGTGGTGTTGTTAGAAAACTCCAGCGCGGCCTCAGCTCAGTGAGCACTGGAATATAAAAATTAATGAAGATATAAATTGGGGGGCCTACTTCTCTCGTGGTCGTCGACCTCCTGAGTCTTGTCTCACTCTAAATGGAAGAAATATTCCGTTTGTAAATAGTGACAAATATCTAGGATCTTCGATAACAGAGTTACATGGAAATTGCACATAGAAATGATCGAAGCCAAGGCGTTCAGAACATTCATTAGGGTATATTCCCTATTCAAAAGCGAGCGATTGAGCGCTAACATTAAACTGACCCTCCACAAAGCTCTCATTAGATCCATAATGACTTATGCTAGTCTCGCCTGGGAGTTTGCGGCAGACACCCATCTAGTGAAATTGCAGCGCCTGCAAAACAAGGTTCTCCGCACCACTGGCAAATTTCCAAGGCCCACACCGATCCGCGATTTGCACATGGCATTCAAAATCGCTTACGTATATGACTATATAACAAAATTATGCAGGAAACAAGCAGAAGTCATACCAAATTATGAAAATGAGAATGTTCGCGACATCGGACAAGGCGAAGCCCGACACAGAAAGTATAAGAGGCTTAAACTTGGCGGTGGTGAGGCATACTGCTGTTCAAGTAACTAGACTGCCGTTGTAGCGAATACTACTAGAAATAGGGCATAATCTGCTGTGCTGAGCCTGGATTGACAGAGACCTTGTATATATTGTACATAGAAATAGGAATTAAATTAAATTAGTAAATATATGTATATACTGACAATGGACTTATTAACACAGACTATGACTGACAAATGACAGACCCGACCTCTCGTCAGAGAGGGCGCCCCAAATGAACAGGACAGTAACTTTCATATAAAGAAAAAGAAAAAAGAACTCTGGTCATGAGTCCCTGCCGGGGCTCGACACCACGACAGACAGACTGACTGACCGTCAGTCGCAATGTGGCTTGGACAGTAGAAGTATAAGGAGAATAGCACAGAGTATAGAACAATAGTCGATAGTAGCCGAGTCGAGCTGCAGGATAATGGTAATAAAGGAATTAGGCCGTGCAAAGAAGACTTCACGTGTGATTCGAAGTTACAGTGAGACTGATAAAGCCGTCACCAGGATACGACTACTGAAGTCTGATAATCCTAGTGCGTGTGTAACGGTGAACTGAAATTGTATAGAATAGCGATAGCGCTATATTTGCTTGTAGTCCCGAAGTGTTGAATGTATAAGGTGCAATAAATCCAATTTAAACCCCCGTCTTCTTAGTCGCACACACCAATACGTGACAATATTATATTCGTTAACTTTCATGTTCCTCGGTAAGTTGTCTATGTTAATCATTTCAGAATGTGAGCCACTATTGAGTGTCTTGATTCTCCTAATCAGCGTGGCTTTCCTTGTCTCTTGTGATGGACTAGTCATTAACATACGAGATGTACTTTTACAGGCATTAGCTACAGTGATATGAGAGTACAGTTTGTAGATCCTGAGATTCCTCGAATATTCTGTGAAACAACCGTCGATGCTCTAAGAAAGAGCACACAGACTTACTGTTGGCTGCAGAAACAAGCCTCTAATATGGAGCTTAGCACAGCAAGAAAGTCAATAAGAATTTCTTAATAAATATAATAGGAGCACTTATTGCAAATTACAGTGGCGGCTCAGCCTTTGATCCGGTGTTCGAAAAGCGTTCAAGATCTGCGTCTTTCTACAGGTATGTTGTATTTTATGTAGAATTTCAAAAGGATTGATTCTTCTTCAGAAATATTCTATCAAACATTCATAAACAATAATTAATTTTTCAGAAGTTACTTCTGGGAAGAGGACGAGAACAATGAAAGAAGAATAAAGAACAGAGAAGAAACCGGGAAATGGCAAGTAACTGCTCGATAGAAAACAGGGGCCCTCTATCGAGGTTGAACGGTGCGATGAAGGTGAGCTCGCGGGTAATCGATTCCAAGGACAGCAATTCTGACACACATACAGAAAAGTTCTAATTCTGCCTCGTGCCTACAATTCTGTCGGGTTCGATACTAGTACTTTCACCTGTTGGAAAGGGGGGGGACATTGAACCATCGCCTGATCATTCTAAAGTGGGTTTATTCACAAATTCTCTAAGAAAATATTCTGAGGAGCATGCAAGAAGTGAAACAAGCATAGTGTGAATAAGCGAATTACTAATTGCATCTGTATTTACGTATAGATCCAACCTATATGCAAACTTATATTATTTTTGTTTTGTCATTAGCGCCCTTAAGTGATTGCTTTGTTTTCACTAACCTCTATTCGAATTAAAATTCTTATGAACCAAAAATAATTATACAAAAGTAATGAGGTTGGTGCCAGCACTAACGATATGACACTAGTGACTGAGGGGTAAATATATAAAACTTATTAATCTGAAATAAGTTCATGATATGTTTGCAGTGTCCGTCTTTTAGTGCACTCAATTGCACTTGTTATTTCACAACATGTTTTGGCACTATAGTGCCATATCATGGACGAAAATCAGTGCAATAGGACCCTAAAATACAACATTCTGAAATAAGTTTATGATTTGGCCGCACATGAATGTGATAAAAGGTGGAAAAGAAAGGTTTCGAAATAATGTGCTGTTTTCCCTGTCACTAGCCTCTGAATAATATAAGGTTGTTACCCCGGTCAAAGCAGAAAGAGCGAATACTGGGGCACCATGACCTTCTGTCACTCACTCAGGGAGCTGAGCTCTTCTTGAGAAGAGCTACTCAAAAACTTCCCAGCATTTTATGGAACCCGAAGGTTCATTACAGTGTTCACAAGGGCCCACCACTGGTCTCTATCCTGATCCAGATCAATCCAATCCCTACTGTCCCATCCTATCTCTCTAAGATCCATTTTAATACTATTCACCCACCTACGTCTTGGTCTTCCTAGTGGTCTCCTTCCTTCTGGCTTTCCCACCAATATCCTAAATGCATTCCTCTTCTCCACATTCGTGCTACGTTCCCTGCCCATATCATCATCTTTGACTTGATCATTCTAGTTATACTTGGCGAAGAGTACAAGTTATGAAGCTCCGTATTATGCAGTTTTCTCCAACCTCCTACCACTTCATCCCTCTTCGGTCCAAATATTATCCTCAACACCCTGTTCTCAAGCACCCTCAGTCTATGTTCCTCCCTTAATGTCAGAGACCAAGTTTCACACCCATACAGAACCAGAGACAAAATTATGGTTTTGTATATTTTAATTTTTATGTTTTTCGACAGCAGACGTAAAGACAAAAGGTTCTTGAGTGAATGGTAGCAAGCATTATCCGAGTTCAATCTGCCATAATTTCCTGCTGAATCAGGTTTCGATCTGTTGCAGTCCTTCCGTTCTATACTAGGATGAACCTCGGCAGTCGCGTGCTAGTCGCAGTGTTGGACGCCATGCAGAGGCGAGTTCTCCTAGGGATCCAGTCTCTAGGGTACATTAAAAACTCCTAGGCCGCGCCATAGCTCAAGCGGTTAGTCGCTGCCTTCCCGATCCCGGGTATGGTCAAGTGGGATTTGTGGTGGACAAAGTGGCGCTGGGGCAGGTTTTCTCCGAGTACTTCGTTTTCCCCTGCCAATCTTCATTCCACCAATTGCTCCACGATCACCCTCACCTATCATCTGGGGCTGGTA
>NW_019725859.1:15583-21421 GCF_002891405.2 Cryptotermes secundus
AGGTCACTTGTGGTGTCACAATACCCTGGACCAGTCTTATGTGCCTCTTTGACACATGAAGATGGATCTATTACTATTAATATTTCCACTCTTCTTGACCCAATATAAATTTCAATACATTCAACACGAAGCTTTGTAGCTGAATTCAGTTCACGTCAGCAGACACGCACACTGCTTACGTCCTGCGCAATATTTGTGCGCCAATCACTATAAAGCTACGGCGCTGTTACTGGTACAGATAGGGGATTTAAACTCACACGTGCAGTTAATCACACTTATAACGTCCTCGGGCGTTTCCGCTTCAGTGTTACTGAGCCGTGTCCCTTGACCATTTGGGTAAAGAACCCAGTTCTTCTACCCACTTAAACCCGTGAACCTGCTCAAATGGGTAAGGGACAGGCTCATAAGAAACGACTTGCTTGTACGTGATGTACTATGCCTCCCCAAGGTCGAGTAAGGGATCTCGGGAGAGGAAAACCACTGTCGGCACTATGGGCCAAGCTGGACGGATCGGCTAGTCCGAACTGGTAGGGAACACACTGCACAAGTATACATAAACACTGGCGTTTCCAAACATATAAATAAATGTATATTGATAAAATATGTATACAGGTGGACTCTGTCTGATGGGCAGGGACTGGTCAGAACATGTGATAAATAATTAATACAGAACTACACTGTGCCTAGCCGCACAGAACTCAAGTCAGGCACGCCTCATGGCGTCTTTCTACTTCTCCAGTACAAACATGTACTTAAGCAAGCCTTGGGGGCACANGTATTTGCGTTTCCTGAATTACAACACAAAGTTTTACCTCACGACTTGATCCAGCCTTGATCACGTCGTGAGGGCACTCTTCCCCCTTCAGACACTGCTGGGGGCCGAAACCGAATTTGACAAGAACAATTCAACATAACGAAACTAAATTTGGACGCAGCGATGTTACCTTTCCGAAGTCAACGGGGAGAGAGAGGACGACACATTCGTTTTACTATACAGACAACCTCGCACTGCGTCCAGGGGGGGGGGGGACAAGGTCAGCTGACCTGACGTCAGCTAAGACTTTAAGTGGAAAGAAGGAGGAACGGCTCGCATCCTGGCGTTTCGGGGGGGGGACTCCAAGGAACTTCACGGAGAAGAACCGTTGCACGGTTCATTACACACTCTCGCACCGCTATTCTGGGCGAGTGTCTTCTGCTCTGCTCGGAGCTAAACTGACTGATCTCAAGTCAAACTGAATAGGGAACACCTTGTCGAAGGGTTTAGTTTCCCCGCTGCTGTGCAAACGAATCTCTTGTTGGCGCTGGAATACATTTCTACTGCCTCAAAAAATTCGTTGCTTAGATATTGCTAGCCCACTGTTAGGTTCTCGTGTTCTTCAAGCGGTTTCCTAGGTAGCATGCTTTCTCATTGTCCGTTGCGAAGCGATGGATGTTTTATAGTCTGGCTGTCAGGCAGCACGTCACAGTATGTACGTTTAGAACATACTAAATCAACAAATACCTGTATGTTAAAATGTTCGCAAACCTTCAGTTCTATTTGGGATTTTATTGTGTACAAATGCCATAGTATTCTTGTCAGAAATATGAACAATAAAAACAAAGAATATGGACAATTTTTCACTTGATATCTCCGCAAAATGGCCACCTTCACTTCCCTGAAATCTGAAGATCTATGTCCCACTATCTGATTCCCAGCCGTGCTTGAAATTTAGTATCTGTTGGATGTACGTCAGAATTTTTATGCGCGAAATCTGATAACCTTGTTCTGTTTTTGTTTGAAACAAGTATCTACAGACATCAGATGCCAGAATGCAACTGCCGTCGTGCAAAAACGCTTAGAAATCTAAAGCATGGCGTTACGAAGCCTTATTTCATAGCAAGGAAAATAAGTACATTTTTTTTCTGTTTTATGATAATATCAGAAAGAACAATTTTCCGCACAGAGGGACAAATTTTTCGCTTTTCTTTAGTTACTTTAAAATCCGCAAGATTTGTCGTAAAAGCTGGACCGTTTCATTTTTCTTTGCAACTTCTCTTGAAAACATTTTTTTCTCTCATAAATATTTAGAAAATTACTTTCGATACGGGGAGGCCAGCGGTAGCGTAGTTGGCACCATGCTACAAGCCGTTAAGTCACGGGTTCGATTCCTGATGAGATCATTGGAGTTCTCAATTGACCTAATTCTTCCAGCTGCACTATGGCCTTAGGGTCGACTCAGCCTCTAACAGGAATGAGTACCAGAAACCTTCCTGGGCGTAAAGGACGGCTGGCGCGTAAGGCTAACTTCACCGCTGACTATGAGCTGATTGTCTAGAAAATGTGGGAACCTCGAAGTTTCAAAACTGTATGGGCCTCCACGGCCTGCTACAGGGATAATTTTACCTTTCTTTTTACTTCTCTTGAAAATATTTTTCGCTCCGATAAATATCTAGGAAATTACTCTCGATACAGGAGTCAGGCTAGGTCAGTCGGTATAGTGGAGGGCTATGGGCTGGACGGCCGAAGGGAGATTTTTCTCTTCTCCGCAGCATCCAGACCGGTTCTGGGCCCCACCCAGTCTACTGTCCAATGGGTACCGGGGACTCATTAAAAAATATATATGACAAACGTTTTAAAAAGAAAATATGCAGTATAAATAGAGATCTTCGAAAATATGATGCTTATTCATAAAAAAGGCAAAATATGCATTTATATGCACCATCAAACCATGTCCAAAATTTAAGAACTGAAGTAATTCATACATATATCCAAACGAGCATACTTTCTGGTTGCAAGAAAGAAATATGCATTTGCATTAAAATCCGGTCCCTAGTCATAACATAAGACTCAGACTCAGACTCATACTCATGCAGAGCCAACCCGGGTGCCCTCGTACTTTGAAGACGCCATAGCATCCCTTGTGGAGGCGGGGTAGAATACACCCACCGTAACTCGGCGACGGGTAGGAGGCATTGAAAAACGAAGTCTCGAATCTGAGACGATAAAATATCGTCGCGAGTCCCACGGGACTCGGAACCGATAATGACTGCGCTGGCGATGACCAGCAGCAAATTTAAAAGACAGATCCGTCCTCTGGTTAGAGAGAGCGCCCCACATCAACAAACCCGCGACAATCTGACAGTAATAAAAATCTGGTCGTAAGCACCAGAACGGTGCTGTATTCCAAGACAGACTGGCCGACTGACCGTCGGTCGTAACGTAAGACTCAGACCCGGAAGATGCAATGAGTCAGACTTAACTGAGAAGCCGTGAGTCGTACTGAGTAGCAGAAGGCTAGAGACTGGAGACCAGTCCAAGAACCAGCAAAATTACAGTGAGAGATTCGTTATCAAGGAGGAGTTCAATATGTGAACTGTTGTAATCAACTGGAATTTGTAACAGTCGCCCAATAAATCCAGCCATCAAGCCTAGAACCCACAATTACTAGCCCCGCAACCCTTTATACGCGACAGTAACGTTTTGTGCCATTCGCCCAGACGCGGGACTCAACCTAGCAGAGTTCTCTGCCGCCCTTGGTTTCAATCTACCGCTGCCAGTGGGTCATATCGCCTCATTCATTCACACTTACAGGCCTCTGGCTTTTCCATCTTCACCATTTTTCCTTCCTGTCTGTATATGTGGTTCAGTGTTTCTCAAATTTTCAGCATCTGCTGATCACAAGAGCGGACCACTCACCTCTCATGATACTCCCCATAGCAGTTAGGCTCATGCAACTGCGCTTTCCTGTGCGAATAGGCCGAAAATTATAGTTAAATTTACCATAAACCACTTTTTGTCCATAAATATGAAGAGAATCCGGTCTAGAAAACTGAAATTAACTGCCGTGGGGATTCGTTTCAATGACCACGCGACATCCTCTATCTGCAAAAGTTGGCACTAAACTTCGCCGACAAGCGACGGTCGATCGGTCAGTATAGTTGGCTTGCGGACTAAAAGCACGGAGTTTTCTTATAAAGTGAATTTTTAAACGATGATTCATCAAAATTAATTAGGTTATGTGATTGTATTTGTTACATGTAAAGTAATACTGTAGCATGTAGATTCGTTACTAAGTAATGACTCTGTAAACAACGCCCGTTGCTAGGCAACAGAATCCTAATATTCTCCAATCGCTTGGCTGGGAAGCGGTGTTTTCTGTGCGGTCCGTACCTAGACGTTATAAGCAGGACAAATAGTAGAGCGAGTTCGGGCTGATTTGAGTAAAATGGAGTGAGGTGAAATTGTTGGTGAGTGAGTGAGTGAGTTAAACGACAGCTGCGGTCCAGTCCTTGTGAGCTATTGCCGTTAGAAGCTGGTAGCTGAGGCACGGGAATAGTTCGGGAACCCAGAGTACGGGGAACGTTCGCCGTTGAATAAGGTGGACAACCTTGCCGCCATCTGTGAGCCGATTTTCTAGAAAATGTGGGAACCTCAACATCTCATAACCCTATGGGCCTCCACGGCCTGCTACAGGGATATTTCCTTTTTTCCTTTTACTTACTCTTTTCGCCTGAAACCACCTGCAGACCGTGTGGCGGACCGCCGCGGGCCACAGTTTGAGAAACAATACTGTAGTCATATTCTGCTCATCAGCTATCTTCCCTGTAATTATTCTTCCGAGGTAATATTCCATCAAGAATACTTCTCAGGATCTCCTTAGTCCCTTAGACATAACACTAAGGAGATTTTAGAAATTTCCTTGTCTCTAATATGTAAAGAACAGGAGGGTAAATTTGTTCCTGTGCTCAATTAGTTAGACGTCAGTCCATGAAGATGTGTGGGGGCGTGGAGATACTCGTAACGTTCCACTATTCTTGATCTCGACACTAGATGAAGGTGAGTGGTCAGTTTCACGCCGCGCCCACTTTACTCCCGGTACCCATTGGAAATGAGGCTAGGTGGGTCTAGACGTCCCCTCCAGGAATCGAACCCCGACTCCTCGGTCGCCCAGCACGTAACCCGTCGCTATACCGACTCAGCTACCCCGGTTCCCAATGTAAGTATTTAACGAACTGTGTTAGCAAGTCTTCTCAAGTGGCACACGGACAGCATGACTGCAAGGGCTGTAACAGAATTCGTTGGAGCAGATTACGGAAGGACAGACAAATGAGGGAGCATGCAGAGTCCAAGTTAACGTGTGATAAATGCAATACACGACGAACTGTTCGTAACAGTAGCCTTGAGAATCTTGTTTTTGTAATGGGTAATTTTATATGCAAGGTGAACATGTGGCCTAGGAACAGTGTGTGAGTCTCAACTGTTGTGAAATAAATGAAACTGTTTTATGAAAAGACTCAGTGTAGCTCTTGACGCCTCTCTTCATTATTTTGATTGACATTCTGGTTTCTTTTGTAGATAAGTAGCGGAACAGTGACGTCACGATATACGTTGCTGATTAGGCGGCATCCTGCAACACAATGTTCACATTTGTCTGGCAAGTCTAGGGAAAATCCAAAAAGTAAAAGTACCGATGAGCACAACCTCCCAGTGACACGAAGAGGATGACTTCATTCATCAGCAATCTGTCAAGACGACAGGTCCACAGTCTCTTCCAAAAGAGTTACTCCGCTTGATGCGATCTAGAGCTTTCTCCTTCAAATGACAGTATCCTCTTCTGTCCCCAAGGTCATCCAGCATCTTCTTACGTCTTCTTCCTCCTCTTCTTGTCACTTCTATCTGCCCCTCTATCTTTCCTTCAATAACTTCTTTTAGAAGGCAGTTTCTGCGTAAAACATGACCAATCCAATTAGCCTTCCGTTTTCTTATTTCGTGTAGGATATTCCTCTGCTCACTGACTCTAATTAACACTTCTTCATTTCTCACATAATCGGTCCAACTGATCTTCTCCATCCTTCTCC
>NW_019725859.1:21716-22140 GCF_002891405.2 Cryptotermes secundus
TTGAACAGAATTGGTGATAAACAGCATCCTTGTCGAACTCCTCTTCCAATCTGCACACTTCCTGTCTCCCCCGTGTCCAGTCGTACTCTAACTTTCTGATCCATGTACAATTTGCTAATCAATCTTCTTTCATGCCAATCGATACCTGTTTCTTTCAGGATCTGCATTAATTTGGTCCAGTTTACCCGGTCAAATGCCTTCTGCCAGTCTATGAAGCAAACACACAGTTCTTCATCTATCTCCAAAGTTCGTTCTGCTATAATTCTCATCATACCAATTTCATCCCTGGTTCCTTTTCTTCTTCTAAATCCAAACTGATCTTCTCCAAGTATATCCTCTATTTTCCTTTCAATTCTTCTTTTAAGTATCTTTGCTATTATCTTTGCTGTATGTGCAATAAGGCTTATTGTGCGAAGGTCGCTGC
>NW_019725859.1:22305-30476 GCF_002891405.2 Cryptotermes secundus
CCCTTCCTCATTTCCTTGATAGCTTTTTCCACCTCACTTTGTAAAATATATGGTCCTTTCTCGTCTGTATCTACTTCTTCTTCCGGTTCAACTTCTAAGGTTTCTGGCCGATTAGGTTGATCATATAGTTCTGTAATATAATTGTCCCAAATTTTCAGCACTTGCCTCTGATCTACTATTCTATTCCCCTGGGAGTCTTCGATGCCAATATTTTGAATCCCATGATTCTCTTTCCATCCTAGATCTTTTGTCTTCATGTACATCAAATCACAACGTCATGTTCTTTTAAATTCTACGAGTATAATCTCATTACGTATCTTCTCAAGATATTCCTTCTTGTCCCTGTCCATGACTCTTTTCAATTTATTCCTTAGTCTCCTGTATTTCCTCCTGCATTCTTCATTGTTTACATTCTTCCATTTCCTTCGCTCCTCCATTTTACTCACCATCTCCTGTGTAACCCATGGTTTTCTTGCTATCTTCTCAACTTTACAAACCAAATCTCTGATAGTATATAGCATGCATTCTTTTATATTGTTCCACTGCACTTCAGCATTTCCGCTTTCACCTTCAATTGCACTGAGTTTCTCTTCTAGGTCTCCTGCACGCTTTGTCTTTGAGCATATAACTTATGAAAATCCCATCTAGGTCTGCGCTTTCGAAATCTTATAATTTTCTTCAACCTGGTTCGGAACTTGGCAACCAGTAAGTTGTGGTTAGAGTCAATATCTGCCCCAGGCAGCGTCTTCACATCCTTCACACTGTTTCTGAATCGATGTTTCACAAGGATGTAGTCCAGCTGATGCCGCCTCCAATCCGCAGGTGCCTTCCATGTGTACATTCTTCTCTTTGGCTTCTTGAACCAAGTGTTGGTGACAATCAGTCCATTTCATTCACAAAAGTCAATAAGAATTTGACCCCTGTGATTCCGTCTTCCTAGTCCATGTGATCCAACAATATTCTGATATGGTTCATCTCCAACAATGCTGTTCCAGTCTCCCAATATGATGCTGTTTGTGTCTCCTCTTCCATCTTCCTGAAGAATTTCTTCAATTGTGTCATACACTTTTTCCACTTCATCATCTTCATACTCTGATGTTGGCATGTACACTTGCATAATCAGTATATCTACCGGTTCCGCCTTTAACTTCAGTGCAATAATTGCGTCATTACAAACAACCTTCTTAACAACACTCCTCAATACACTTTTATGCACCACTGTTGCCACACCTCTTTCAGCCCGTTCACCTCCGGAATAATACACTGTATAATCACCACTTCTTATTTCACCTTTTCCTTTCCACTACACTTCGCTGACACCTAAAACAGACGCCTCATTCTTCTGCATTTCCATTTTCGAATTCTCCAATTTGCATGTTCCAATCTTGTAGCCGTGATGTTCCTGCTGATCTTCGCACTTTTTCTTGTCGTAACGCCTGCATGATATTTCCTCTAGAAACACTCCCCCCCGGATATAGGATGACTTATACCTCAACAAAACGGCCTCCGTAGTCTAGGGGTAACATTCCCACCTCATGACTCAAGGTACGCGGGTTCAAACCCGGCAGAGGTCGTGGAATTTTTAAGGGCGGAAAAATTCAGGGAACAAGTCCTCCGGGAGGGCTTTAAGCCGTGGGTCCCGTGTTGTAGATTTACGGCACGTAAAAGATCCTCATGTCTCTAGGAGACCTCTGAGCAAAATTAGGCAACAATTTCCCGCCCAAGTAGTTTCCAATGCCTCTGGTAGATGGGGGAAAAAACAGGTACCGGCGGCCGACCTCGTCGGCTGAACGGGGCTGGTAGCACGCACCAGTACCGGTAGGGTATGGCGACAGTAGAAATTAAAGGGGGACGCACAAAGGACCAATAACTGGTCTAAGTGCATGGGGAAACCCACCCCCTCTAATAATAATAATAATAATAATAATAATAATAATAATAATAATAATAAATAACACCTCAACAACTAACAATACAGAGTAGTGTTCTTCTTGAGAAGCTAATACTCGCTTGGTGTGTCAAGAAATTCCCTTATCTTATGCACCCCGAGATTTATTACCATATCCATAAGAACTTTCCACTTGACGTGCACACGCTTAACCCCATTTATGTTAGTTCAGTACTAATGTTCTACATGCCTAGACCCCCCGTGTGGAGGTGGGTTCGAATACCTCCACCGTAGCCCTGCGAGTCGTAGGCGACGAAAAGGGAACCCGGTTCCTGTGGTATAACTGGGCCACCCTGTCACTGGGAGACCCGGTCCTCCAGGTTGGGGGTTTGACGCAAGGCTGATAACCTCGCTCTGTAAAAAATTATTGTTCCGAAATCCAAAGAAGTGATAACTGGATGCAGTCTGACAGAATCTTCTAAGGAAGGCCATGGCTCAAAAGGGGACTGTTCTGCCGGTGATGATGATATGCCTAGCTGGAAAAAAAATGTCCTTGTACGTAACTGATTAATCATTACGACATGAAGACGTATGGGTTAGTGGGTATACAGATCCATATTTTCTTGGCCTTGCACTAGTTGGGGTTAAGTGGTCAGCTTTACGCCCCGGCCGCTTTACCTCCCGGGGACAGAGCCTCCTGTGCCCATTTAATAGGCGGCTGTGTTTGCCCCAGAGCCAGTTTGGAATACGTGGAAAAGATCGTACCGGGACTCGAATTCCGATCCCTCGGTCGTCCAGACCGTAGCTAGTCGCTATACCGACAGCGCCATCCTGGCATAGGTAACGCTGTGAACAGCAACGTGCAACTTAGGTCGTGTACGTAGCTTCTTGTGTATTCATCTGTAGACCTATAATATTTATTGCGATGTCCGGAATCAACTTTAACTTCCCAAGGAAGACGCACAATGTTTCATCAGCGTTGCCAGGCGAAAAAGTAAACATAACACCCTTCGTCATTCTGGTGTGGTTAGGCCTACAGCGTATATTCTACATAAGAATTTATCTACGAAAAACGATTGAAAAGCAAACTCCGTGGCCTGCAGTCCGCAAGCGAACTATACCGACCGAGTGAGCGACCTTCGCTTTTCGGCGAAGTTAAGTGGTCTAGTCGTCAGAGTTCCTGGCTACAGATCCAGAGGTCGCCGGCTTCGATTTTCGGTGCTAAGAAGTAGTGGGTCTGGAACGAGATCCACTCAGCCTCGTGAGGATAACTGAGGAGCTATTTCAAGAAAATAGCGACTCCGGTTTAGAAAACCGAGATCAACGGCCGTGGGGATCCGTTGCGCTGTCCATGCGATATCCCCTGTCTGCTAAAGTTGGCATTAAGAAAAACGATTCACTTTAGACAAAGTTCGTAATAGCACAAAATGTTAGGAGCCTGCAATGATTGCCGCTACTTTTGTTCTCACCTTCGAAATTCGCATTGCTGTCGTATTGGTATTGACCATAAAGAAAGAATTGACAGGAACCAGCAGCGAGTGGCACCTATTGTTAATGATATTCATGCCAAGTCTCATGAAAGCGGTCAGCTGGGTTCAGAGTGTTATGGGCCCACACATACTTACTGGCATATTACCAAAAGTTACTCTCGTTGAGAAGCAATGAAAAACTACAGAGATGAAAATTATCGGACGTTGTTGCATGCTATCGACTGTTCTCTTCCGTTTGCGCGACGGGTAGCGCTTTCCGTGTAGTACATAGTATTGCCAACAGAGCACGCCACCAATCGGTCCACTCTCACATCGCGCGGAAGATGAGGGTAGTGTGTTGCTTCCTATAGAATGAAGTCTCGGAAAACAAAAACCACCTTAACCTGAACTCTGAAGTAATCGGACTGACTTACAGTACTCCCTCAAAATAGGCGTCTCCAAAACTTACAGATTTAATCTTATTTTCTTGCAGTAAAATTTAATTATTGTGAAAGATCATATTATGTGTTACTGGATTTGCCTCTCTTTGCGAAGAAAGATGTCACCCGGTTATCGCTTGCCCCGAGCCCGACGTTCCCCAGAGTTCTCTACGGTGGTCTGTGCCGAGGGGTTATAAGGAGGACAACTTGAGCAAGAATACATGACAGAGGCCCTGTATATATTTTATATACATTTATTAACATGGTTTAACATGTAAAATGTAAATACACTTTACATTATGACAAATGATTTACTACTGCAGACATTGACTCTGACAAAGGACAGACCCGTCCACTCGCCAGAGAGGGCGCCCCATAATAAGACCGTAACTGTCAAACAGTAATAAATATATGGTCATGAGCCCCACCAATACTGGCTGGCTGACTGACTGACTGACCGTCAGTCGCAATGTGACTTTGACAAGAATACATATAGACAGACCCGTCTTCTCGTCAGAGAGGGTGCCCCACAGTGACAAGACAGTAACTCACAATCATAAACTAATATCTGGTCATGAGCCCCAAATGGGGTCGACACCAAGACTGAGTGACTGACTGACTGTCAGTAGCAATGTGACTTTGACTTTGACAGTTGTAAGGGAGCCACCATTCAGAGAGGAACTGAGCACAGAAGCAGAGGAATAGCCATTGCTGGATCCGTTACCAGGCAACTACTACCATTCACCTCCAAATAGTGTAATGTCAAGAATACGTGGATCTATACATCCACCCTCCATACGTCTTCATGGTGTAGTACTTAATTAGTTAAGCACAGGGACAACTACTACAGTGTGATTCAATCGAAGGAAGCCGCGAATTGGAACTTATGAATGATGCCGTCATGTACCGATGAGAGCGAAACTTGGCAACAACACATCTCGATAGATGCGGAGATAACTGGGTTGCAGAAGATGCTGAAACTGATTTTCCTCCTCCCGGAGGCACAGGCCGACACGGCGCTTCTTGTTTATGAATGTCGCAGTCAACATGGCAAGAGGGACTGCAGCAATTGTAGAAACGACTGGAACCGGGCAGGTAGGCACTGGGTACGTGTTACAAATCACACAGTGTTGCCAAGTTTATTTTTCATTCTTAAATGTTCGCGTGATTTTCCGTTATTAATTCGAGACCTCTTCCTGACCGAATGGCATTGTACTATTTTCCTGGGGCGAAGAATTTATTACTTATGCAGACCTACAAAATGCGTCTGCATTATACTTGTAGGATATAACCTCAAAGTTTTGCGTCGTACCATATTTCTACTTTTAACTTAAAAATAACATATTACACACAATGTTAGGATTGCTTACAATTTATCTTCATGTGATATTTCGTATTCCTGGCTTCAGTGAGCCAGCAGTTATCCCTATAAAACTGAAAACTTTCTCAAAATGTTAGCACCGCCCCTATCCAGTTTTACATTTAGCAAAAGCAATTGCTTTAACGAAAGTTCCACGCTTTTGAAGCGTCATTACCATACATTTCTTCACGGAAGTAAATTATTTACCGCTTTTGTAGTCTCTCCCACCCCTCAAGCCGTGCCCCCGTCATGTTGTTATTACTGAATAGGAAATATAGAACAACATAAGGCTCTTATGGCCTTCATAACATATTTCGTAGGACTCGGTCAGTTGATTCAAAAGAAGACAAGGAAAATATGCAGAGACAGCGCAGTGATTCATAACACTGTAGCTCAAGATCGTTGTTTGCTTCTTAGTCTAGCAACAGGCTTACTTTTGGAAGATGATGATGATCAGAATATGATATTGTAGCAGAGCTTATGTATTTTTCTAATCATTGGGAAAGCTTCTGTTAATCTTCATCACGTGACGAGAAGCCTACACGTACACAGGAAGCAACACGCAGTGTTTATAAGTAATACTGAAAGAGTAACTCTTTACGAAATCTATAAAGTTTATGTTAAAAGTGGCATTAAAACTGAACATAAAGTCACTGGACATTTTCAGATGATGACGGATTAGTATGTACATTTAAGTTTGTCACAGTATTATACATAAGTGTCAGCGTAAACTGCGTGGTTTCAACTAAAATGTTATTACATCAGTAATGTTGATTTTTGCGAATTGTTCTAAATAATGTTCAAGTTTTGAATGTAAATATTATGTATGTATATCGCCTTAATACGGTGAGCAATCCTGAGGAAGGCCAGGGCTCACAAAGGGCTGTCGTGCCAGTGATGATGATGATGATGATGATGATGATGATGATGATGATGATGATGATCGCTTTAATCCCCTCGGGGGAAATCATGTGTATCGTAGCAGGGCCAGGGCACGAAGACGTCCATCCATCTTCATCTCATGCAAAGGATGATAATGGTAAAACGTAAAGTTGTCTCCATGCTTAATTAATTAAGCATCATGCCATGAAGACACACGAAGAAGTGGAAGTATAGCTCCAAAATTCTTGACCTGGACACTAGATGGCGTTGAATGGTCATCTTCACGACCTTGCTAGGGGAAATAGTATAAGACACGCTTTTGCAGCTGGCAACTCAATGTTATTGGCGGGCAACATGGCCACCATAACGTCACGAAAGCACTCTGCTGCCATCTATATGCGGAGGCAAATCAACTCCTGCACAATAGCCTCCACCAGTGCCGAGAACACGATCGGTAAGAAGGTTGCTGTCATAGCACTAGCCTATCTGGTTCGCCCCCTTCCTTTGGAATCCACAGTTCACAGAATGCGAATAATTGTTTCCATCCTGCTCTCTTGTACTCCAGTGGTTCTTACTTTNGGGGGGGGGGGGAGATGAGTTTAACATCGCTTCACTCATATCCATCACGATGAAATTATGAACACTTCATTTACATGAATCCAACACCTCCTTACTGAAATGCACTTCACACTGTGAACAATAACATAAGTAGGATATTTGTGTATAGGAAAGCTGAAGGTGGGTAAACTTGAAAGAAAATTCTGTTTCCATCAAAGATAATTGTATTCAACCTCATGCCCTTGCTAACAACTCACACCTGAAAGCCATACAGAACACAGTTTTCCATTACATTAATGTATTATAAATCATGTATAGCAAGCAATAATACTTAGTTTTCCATTTATTATTTATTTCATTAGTGTTATGAAACTTGAGAATCTGAAATGCACTCTTGTTAACAAGAGTAAGAGTGCATTTAATAATAATATGGAAAACAATTAAATAACTGTATAACTATGACAAACCTCATGATCCGGAAACATACTCATGTTTCTAGTTCAATACTGAACAAAATAACATAATAAAAGTAATAAAATATCGTAAAAAGAAATGTAATGAACATTGAAATGTGATATTGATCTTCACCATTTCAATGCTGAACAGAAGCATCTGAGCCACATGAAACTGCCAGTCTGTTCAGGTGTAGTGACATCTCGTTCTATGAAATGGCTGCCGCACAAACATTTATTGTGCAGCATTCCAGCAGAATCAGTAGTGCAGGATATCCCCGCTCTTCCTGCCAATACCAGAACCTGTAACAGCAGAACATATTGTCTTAAAATATAGAAATAATTCATTAGAAAACATTACGGCCATGCTGCAGATGCTGTCTTATGGGGTTACTTTTAAAAAATTTAATGACGACATAGGCTAAACTTCATTTCTTGGTTGGATTATAAGTTAACAATATGATATTCGTAAAAAATTATAAATCTAGAATAATGTAATAGAAAAGTGACCTTCGTGAATTCTAAAGAGTTTTTTCAGTTTGTGAGTACATTTAGTAGTTCGCCCGTCATTGGCTACTTAAGAGTTAGGAAAATTAATTAGTGTGATCATTTCCACAGGAATTAAGTTATAACAATCTTAATAGAAGGGACAATGATTAAGCAACAAATAATGAATCCACTACATCATGCATTAAAACAGACATACGGTGCTTTGATCCTTGGGCAAGTTCAAGAATTGTTAATCCTTTGTATCTACTGGATGACAAGCACCCAGAGGCAGAGCATACTTCCTTTTGCCCCATTTTACGCTGTAAGAAACAATACAACAATTATAACACCTTCACGGTACATTGACAACTCCGCGGCATTCTACATACAATCTTCGGGCTAAACGGAAAGTTGCAGAACATATAACACATTTATGGCCTGGATGAAATTTCGTCATAACCTCAATAATTTGTGGCTTGAAAGAATTCGATATATATATATATATATAATTTCATGCGTTGTAGTAATCATAACATTCATATTGTAACGTGTTTCGTTACCGAAGACGCCGTAGAGATGGTTAATTGGGTTTATTTAACAATCTACAAATAACGGCTACAATTAATTATAACA
>NW_019725859.1:30752-31813 GCF_002891405.2 Cryptotermes secundus
CCGCTGAGGGGTGGGAGGGGAGCGCTGACTCACCCACCGCGGCACCGCTGGTCCGGGGGGGGGGGCGCTGCTTTGCGCAACATGTCACAATATACAAAACAACATATCTAACCTGGAAATGTAACTTCATGCGTGAAGATCGACGCTTGTTTCACGCCACATCAAATCAAAATCCATACTTGCAAATTTGAACATCGTGTACCGCCATAAGTGCAGATAACTGTGCACAATTTATCCGCCAACGGAACATGAACTCAGAATGGTTTGTAAGAGGCTCTGTGATTTGTTCAAGAAAACGTGATATGAAAGGTGTATTATGATTGTGCAGATGAGCAGCCACTTTTGCCTCCGCAAATAGATGTCAGTAGTGGTATACACAGAATGCGACTGCGCATGTTCCAATTTC
The DNA here is from genome assembly GCF_002891405.2 of Cryptotermes secundus. NCBI lineage: Eukaryota > Metazoa > Arthropoda > Insecta > Blattodea > Kalotermitidae > Cryptotermes > Cryptotermes secundus. Next base: position 31,159 of record NW_019725859.1, read on the forward strand.
TGTTACTCCAGTTGCCGGGGGGTTGGTCCAGAAACCCATTGGATATGAGGCTTGATGGGCCTTAGAGGCGGGCTGAACGCTATGGAGAAGAGAAAATTCTTGATGTTGAAGTGAATCGAATCCCGGCCTTTCAGACCGTAGCCCGTCGCTACACCGACTGAGCTATCCCGGCCCTCAAGGATAAAAATATCTGGAGCTATACCTCCACTGGCCATAGACTTTCATAGCGTGGCGCGTAAGCAAACAACTCAACAACAAACAACAACACATACTGCCTCACTGCAGTCGACCGTTTCACCCGTTGGCCAGAAGCCATCCCCATCCCGGACATCACAGCCGACACAGTGGCACGAGCCCTACTGACCGGCTGGATATCCCGCTTCGGTTGCCCACAGACCATCACCACCGACCAGGGACGTCAGTTTGAATCTCAACTCTTCCACTCCCTGGCCAAGCTCTGTGGCATTCAACTATCGAGAACAACTGCTCACCACCCAGCGGCTAACGGACTCGTGGAACGTTTCCACCGGACACTAAAGGCAGCCATCATGTGCCACGCAGACCAACACTGGACAGAAGCCCTACCCCTGGTTCTCCTCGGAATCCGCACGGCATTCAAAGAGGACCTGCAGGCATCAGTAGCTGAGCTCGTGTA
>NW_019725859.1:32255-76424 GCF_002891405.2 Cryptotermes secundus
TAAACACGGTAACCGGCAACAGCAGTACCTATTACGTAACCGTTTTCTATATGTCCGACTCTAGGCTACATAAGAAGATACACTGAGTTACAGTGACAGTCTAGTTCTACCGTTCTTCAATACCAGTTCAGTGTTCGAGCAGTTCACTATTGTTATCCGTCTGTGTATACTGTGCAGCTGCAATAAATCCTATAGGACAGTTCAACTAGTGGTTGTCTATTCATTCATACGACAATCCCACAGTTTTATAGACCTATATGAGCTAGTAGGCTTATATTATAGTGTTATAGCATTATTTCTCTTTCTCAGCTGGTTACACCAATGTTTTCTTTTCTGCGTTCTACATCCTGTATCTAACTTCTTTCGCTAGAGAAGGTGCCCAGTTCCCTTCTGTTATAATACTGTTTAAATAGCCTACACATCTCTAGAAAATGTTAGTAGTTCGGACGTATTCGTTTCCAGAAACAAAAGTCATGAGTGATTATGTCCAGGTTTTCAACCATTACGATCACCAAATCCGGTCTAGAAAATCGAAATTAACGGCAGTGGGGATTTTTTATTGTAGAAAAAAATATTATAAATACAAAAGAGGCCTAGGCAATGCCCATCCGGCCTTCTGCAGCACATTCTTATAAACATCTTATTCTAGGGGATTCGCTGCGCTGAACACGAGACACCCTCTATCCACTAAATGTGGCACTAACTTCGCCGAGAAGCGGCGGTCACTTGGCCGGTATAGTTCGCTTGCGGACTAAAGCTACGGAGTTTGTTTTTTTACGAGCACCAAATGGTTAATAACAGACTTCGTTCCATCGGTCCGGACATTGGACACCATCCACAGAATGTCTGTAGTTTATTAGCCAAAGTTAAAAGAAGAAACGCGTTTCAGTGCAATAGGGGTGTGAAATAGTTGATTCATGCTTATGGTAATTTGTGTGAGGCCAAAGGAAGAACGACATTATTCTGAGAGAAGCTTATAACACGTTATTCCATTCTGGCCTTCAGAACAGCAAGAGTTGGTACTGAATTATGTCGTGAGAATTTCGGAGAATTATAGATGAACTTTTTCTTTCTGTAGACAGAAAACAATTGGCAGAAACGAACAGAAGGTACCACAGCCCCTGAGCAGGCTCTTGAATCACATCATCACTGCGGGTGTAGTGGGGGGGGGGGGCTTTGCGGGTGCAAGTTGGTTATCTGATAACATTGTTAAGTACTATTACTGTGTTCTTGGACAGTATCTAACTTCCTGTTCTTTTATTTGAAACCCATTTCAGAGACTGGGAGGCACGCGGTAGCATAGTTGGTTGAGGTACTATGCTACAAGCCGCAAGGTCGCGGTTTCGAGTTTCGATGAGGAGGATTTTTTCAATTTACCTAACCCTTCCAGCCGCGCTACGGCCCTGGGGTCGACTCAACCTCTAACAGAAATGAGTACCAGGAATCTTCCTGAGGAGTAAATGGCGGCCGGCGCGTAAGGTTGACAACGATACCGCCATCTGTACGATTGTATAGAAAATATGGAAGTCTCGACGTCTCACAATACAATGGGCCTCCATGGCCTGTTACAAGGATAGCTTTATCTTACCTTTTTCTCTCTCTCTCTCTGTCTTCCGTTTCTGAGACAAGGTTATGTCTCCGTCTTCAGGTGCAAACCTACTGAGCTGGGTCCAAGGGATAGAGTTAAATAAAAACAGGACGTTGGATAATGTCCACAAACACAATAACTGTATTGATATACCATTGTCACAAACTTGTACATCTTACTGACATTCTGAGAACTGACACGATGCGGTGCCGATGGTAGGATGATAATGAATGTGGAACGGTTGGAGGAATGAGAATTGACGGAGGACACCTAAGTACTCCGAGAAAACACGCCCCAGTGCCACTTTGTCCACCACAAATCCCTCAATTAACCGCGAAGCCGCGCCGCTCCGGTAGGAAGCTAGAGGTTAACTGCCTGAGCTGTGACGTGGTCTTTACTGGTACGAGACTGATATGGTTGTCTGTCGAGTGTGAAACAAGACTGGGTATTACATTCTGTATTAAACAACTGGATGAGCCGGGATTCGAATCCTGGCAGGATCAACAATTTTCTCTTCTCCAAGAATAGCCCAGTCGGTGCAGCTACGGGTTGGAAGGCCCAGGTTCGATTCCCGACAGTGCAAGATTTTGCTCTTCTCCATAACTTCCAGGCCTGCTCTGGGGCCCACCCAACCACCTATCCAAAAGGTCCCGGAGGTAAAGCGGCAGAGGCTTGAAGCTGACCACTCACCTCCATCTACTGCCGAGGTCAAGAATGGTGAGCTGTACCACCAATCCCCCATATGTTCTCATAGCATAGTGCTTAATTAAGTACAGCGACAACTTTACCTTATTGAATAAATGGAGCATTTATTCTTTTGTGTGTCAGCCTGTCTGCTTAATAGTAGAATATATGTTCTCAGGTTAAATTCAGTTATATCTCCCCATACATTGCCATCTAGAAATCGCGTTTATGTCCATTTTATAAAAATTATAATTTGATTGTTAAAACGTTTAGGATTCTTGCACAGTGATGGTGTCGGACATTGCCCACTGCCTGAGGCATACTTCATGCGCACCCGACGTTTCGGGAAATTGTTCTGCTCTACCCTTATCTTCAGGTGTTGTTAGGTCCCATGGTCGATTACACTAGTACTTATCGACTCTATATAGTATCACTACTGACAGAACAGTTAAACGACCACCATAAAAATACTTAAATATTTGCGGATTGTTTTTAATTCTTATATGGATTTCCAAAACCTCTTTACACGCTCAAAAATGTGGGTGATAAGCACGCGTTTTACTAACACAGAAGTAGGAAAATTGAGTCCAGCATAGACCAGACTCTCTCTCCAAATGAGTCCTTAGCAATTCTGCATAGCTTGGTGTTCATATTTATTTCTGCTAAATGAAAACCATTACTTGAAGCAAACATGCACGCTGCAAAGCTAATCGTAACACAGATCTTTACCACAACACATTGGAATAATAATGATTTTTCTTTGCATACACCAAATAAAAAAAAATCAAGTAATGCTTGTCGGTCTTATTGTCGCCTGTGCTGATGGTATGAACAAACTGTTGTACGTTAAGCAATTTTTCGTCAAATTTGCTGAAGTTTCATTTGAGCTTCACGTAAGTAGAAGCATCGGACCGATACGAACTAAATTAGAACTTTCCGACTTTTTTTTTTAATTCTCAATACCAAATTTCATCGAGATCTGCTCAGTAGTTTCGAACCTGACACATGCTGATGTATACACACAGACGGACACGGCTTCCGTGGTCAGCGTTCGATTTATGCACACTGCACTGTGGTTCGGCACAAGTCTCCAAGATTTTGTTGTATGCATCTGAGCCTTCTGTGAAAGCAAATGCTTCCAGCCGGCACACTTTCAACGGAGGGGAGGGCCTACCGTATCCCCACTCTCTCCAACTTCTGCCTGGCAAGAAGAAAACCCATGATCTACGCCCCTGAGTCTTGTTCGGCCAAGGTCCTCATTTAGGCCTACAAACCATGTTGCCGCACTGCAAGTGGAGCTCTAAAGCCGTGATCACTTACCCAAAAGCAATTTTTGTTCTAAAACTGAATAAACATGGCAAACATCATGCGATATAATTACATGTACTATGCGCCTGGTGTCAGCGAAGAAGAAAAATTCGAGATTCAAAGACAATACTGCATATAAATTATCTTGAGCTGTTTAGAATATTCGTTTTAGAGAAATAGGCAGCCTATCGTTTTAGTTATCACGTATTGAGAATGAGGAAGGCAATGTTTCTTTTCACAGCTCATTTTGTAGTTACCGTGTATTTTAAGTACATATTGCCAGTTTTAGAGATGAAAGATACAAATACATTCGCCTTAAACGTACGACCTCTCTAATTTTTAAAGTTACCGATTCCATTGGCTTCACTTTTAACTGAAGACGTGTTACGAAAAGCAAACTGAAAATATATTTGTTCGGAATTTGGTACCTGTGCACAATTGACAACGTTGCTTCGAGTGGCAAAGAGGGGGGAATCTATGCGTTGTATGCATGCCTGCTCCGATGGAGAGGAAAAACGTTCGCGAACTATTAACCTTCTGTCGTAGTCGCCGGCTTCATCAGCATTATGAATACTAGGAGTGTGAATGCGCCGTAGGAATAAGCTGGCGGTTCATTTAATTTAGTACAGCCCGTATGGGAGCCCCTCCAGTTCATGTTTCATCCTGGGTTGGGTCTGCCGTGCAGTATGCGTTCGGTTGGTAACGAAACCTTACGGAAAACGCCGTACACAAATATTTTCACAAACGGAGTTCGGTTGTTTCTTAATTAAGAATAAATTACGGATTGTGAATTTAAAGGAAATGATTTGTTATTTATAAAAACGAATCCTCCATGGGCACATTCGTATCCTAAATGGTAAATTTAATTATATAATTAGACCGCCTCTGTGGTGTAGTGGTCAGAGTTTCTGCATACAGATCCAGAGATCCGGGTTCGATTCCCGGCGCTTCCAGATTTTCTGAGAGGTAGTGGGTCTGGAACGGGGTCCACTCAGCCTCGTGAGGATAATTGAGGAACTACCACGCGACACCCTCTATCCGCCAAAGTTGGCACTGACTTCGCCGATATTCGCCGTCGGTATATTTCGCTTACGGACTAAAGCCAGGGAGTTTTTTAATTTAATGTTACCTTCATCACAATCTGCAGAACCAGTGAAATTAACTAGAAATATATTTCCGATTAAACAGGATTCTCACTATCATAGTACAGAATATCAATTAATAGTACGCCCGAAAGGAGAAACAGAGGACCTAATGCTTTTTTTTCTCGTGGTATTATGTTCCTGAGGGCAAATATTTGAAGTGTCTTCCAGTTCACCAATCACCATACCTTCTAATTCATACAGGTCATAAATCATTATCACCGTTATAGTGCTGTCCTCTACACTATTAATATATGCATAAGGAAACTTCAGACTAAACCAATTATGCTTTAGTTGAAGACGTCAGAATTGAAGGTCACATTTCACACCGTATGTAATTGTTTTGTGGTTTACTTAACAATGCTTTGTTACGAGTAAATGCGTAAGTCAGTTCTGCAGCGTCGAATGAGGAAGAACATGATTATGCATTTTAGAAGGACGTTGAAGGAAGCATTTGTGGCATATTTTATTCTGAACATTTGCAGCAAGGATAACGAAAAACACGAGGAGTCTCAGCTAGGATGACCAGCAATAGAATGTCGAATATTCCGAGCACAGCAGAGATAAGACTGCTTAAGGCGATGATCACACACTTACATGGTTTCCATCAAGATCGCTTCCCTGTTTCTTTTATTTACGTATGGTTTATCACTTGATCTAATCCTTCCAGCCGCACTATGGCCCTGGGGTCGGCTCAGCCTCCGACAGAAATGAATAACAAGAACATCTTGTTCTTAATGTTTGCATCCTGCTGCGAGAATATAACTAGTAATACAAATTCCACCTTCAACACAACTATAATTTATTCAATTATGTTCGACTACATGTTTCGACCCTTGTAGGGTCATCCTCGGGTGTTATGATTTACACATTTTCACACTTCAATAATGAAAAAGTATAAATCACAAACACCTGAGGATGACTCTGGGTCCAAACATGTAGTGGAACATAAGTAAAAAAATTATAGCTGTGATGGCGGTGATATTTTTATTATCAGGAGCTAGAAGGGGCTAGAAGGCGCTGGCCGGCGCGCAAGGCTGACCTCACCGCCATCTGAGAGCCGACTGTCTCACCGTCTCACAAACCTATGGGCCTCCACGGACTATTACAAGGACAGCTTTACCTTTACCTTAGTTAATTACGCTTTCAGTGTAGGCCTATAAGCCAGTGCCAAATTTACTATCCTCCACCGTGAAGATGGAGAGTCAAGTGGTGGGTGGGACTTGGCGACTTTGACCGTTCTGCTGTATGTTGAAGGGCGTCGCGATGCACCAAGAGTCGCCTGGCAGTCACTCCAGTGTTTTCAGCTTGCACATTAGACCTACACGCGGACTTGCCTAGGTTAATTGCCTTGCCTTCTTTTCGCTGAAGACGAGTCCTCTGTTACTACGTTACGGTGACCTGCTATGCTCACATTAGGCGGGAGACAGACACACTCCCTTTTTACGAGATCATCGTTGGCAAGTAAAGTGTAACTCGTTCTCTTCTTTGTTTCGACTCGTGGGTTTTGCGTTTTAGTGTTTGGAATATAAGATAAGAGTTTGACTGACGGCAAGGCATACCGCGCCATCACTTAACCTCGATACTAGTGGGGGTGAGCTTCATATGTAGGTCACTGTATCCGTGCAAAGGGCTTTAAACACCTAGATTTCCGAAGCTGATCTAGATGGGACGATAAAGAAAACATTTACTGCCCCTGCCGAGAATGGAACCTGGTAGTCCTTCCAGAGTTAGTCATGTGTTTGACCGAGCTGTCCTCGGCACATACCGAAGAAATTGTAAAGTTAATTTCGAGGTACTCACAGCGGTAGCTATAAAGACTTAATATTCTGGGCTCGAGCTCCTCAGATAAATAACAAAATTTGAAACTTGAGGACTCTGTGAAGAGACCAGTTTTGGTGGAACGTTCGCAAATTTCCTCTTTTTATTACATCCGGAAAGGCTAAGAAGCCCACATAGGAGCTTGGATGTCCATTGTACTGTTTCACGGCTCTGTACTAAGACACAGTAATTCCTTTGTTTCATTAAGCCTAATAATATTCATTCTTAAGTTATTATAAAGGCAAAACTGTCCCTATGTTTACTTAACCAGTCAATCATGAAGGCGTATGGGGGAATGGAAGTACAGCTCTGCGTATTTTCAACCTTGGCTTAGGATGTGGGTGAGTAGGAGACGGTCTCCTCAGCCGCCGGTGCCCATTGGATGGAGGATGGGTAGGACACTGACTCGATCTGGACGTTCTACTCCACTCGTCCAGTAGGCAGGAATCTTGGTACCTTGGACCAAATCTAGATTGGAGGCAGACTATTTTGACTGGGTCTCCTTGGATTTTCGCCAGTCCTCCCGATTAAACGTTGGTACCTCATATCTGAAAAGAAGAGGGAGACATAATTACTCTGTTTTCAGTCTTCCTGCCGTTCAGCTTGACTACTGTTCGTAAGTCGTCAAAGGAAGAAAGCAGCATTATCAGCGGAACCAACTGCGACAAGAACACTAATAATAAGAGTGAAGTTGTCCTTGTGCTTAACTAATTAAGAACTACGCCATGAAGGAGGATGGGGGCGCAGTTGTATATTCACGTTTCCTTGACGTCGGCACTAGTTGCAGGTGAGTACAAATAATAATAATAATAATAATAATGAAACAAATCAAACAAACTCCGTGGTTTTAGTCCGCAAGCGAACTATACCGACCAAGCGACCGACGCTTGTTGGAGAAGTTAGTGTCAATTTTAGCGGATAGAGGATGTTGCGTGGGCAGCGCAACGAATCCCCATGGCCATTANTAATAATAATAATAATAATAATAATAATAATAATAATAATAATAATAATAATAATAATGTAATTTGTTACATTTGGTCATAGTCTTAAGAGACTTTCAGCCATATCTGGGCGTAAGATAACGCTAAATTCGAAAGTTATGTCCCTGCACCGAGTGATAATTGAAAAGTGCTAATTGCGGTTTTGTTAGTTTTCGAGGCTGATTCCTGATGATGTAGGCATTTTAGGTATCCCAAAGCATGACACGCCTGTCTTTGCGTGTCCTTTATTAAAATCGACGCTTCAAATTACACAGTGACCGATGAATATTAATTTATTTTACAGAAATAACATTTGTCAGGCTGGTTTATGGCACTACTTCTTCAGTCAATTATCGGGTATAAAAATTTATAGAGTTTAGCCCTGCATTTTATATAAGGCATTTATATGCATGACATGCTGTTTTACGAAAATTAAAACCGCAAAACATAGTTTAGGACAAAATCTGTGATATTGACTTCTGTCGGAGTAGTAAACCCTGGTTAGGTGCCTCAAGCTCTCTACCGTGCTGTTCCTATCTACTTCATCACACCCCGGGCGGTCGGACACTTTGATATTTATCCTCGAGCGTACTTGAAGTTCTTAATTAGTTTTATATATTAGAGACACATAAGATATTCTGATGAAGATGAATATAGTTCTGAAGAGTTTAGTTATTAACTGAATTAAGAGAAATGCATAACAGAGTCAGGTAATCTAAACAGCAATCGTGGGCATATCTGTGGGGTGAGAGAAGTGAATGGAATAGCCGAGCTCTATAATGGTTCAGCCAATGGTAGGGGATCGTCTATCTTCCTTGCTTACGCAAACTATAGTAGTGAGGTTCCCTACTGCCAAATGAGCAGCAGAGCCAATCAGCAGTCCGCGTTTGACAGGTCCCTTGACGTTGCCATGGTCACGGGGTCACTGACGGCCTTGGTAGTCTGACAGGTGCGTGACAGTTGAAGTCTACAATATGTACGCGAAGGGGAAAGGTTCAGCGGTACCTTCAGATGCTCAAGCACGTGAAAAGTAAGTATGCCTAAGTGGTCCAGCGTGATAGTAGTGACTTGTGAACGAGTGAGTTCTTCTTACTGATTACTGTTCGGTGAAATTAAGGGAAAAGTGTTGTAACGCCGTATGTCGCGGTCGTCCACTTCGGTGATTTTCTCTGTTAATGTGAACGTAGTGTGATGTTTTAATGTGATAGCCAAGATGGCGTTTCAGATGTTACGCAACGTGTGTCAGAAGTGGCATCTAATGTGTATAATTTCAAGCAGTTCAACAGCTGAGACGTGTCTGTGTACATCTAAGTGATATCTCCGAAAATGATAACTGTCTTGAGTATTTGTGTGGATGCAGCCGTGTTGGTGTGGTGTGATTGTTTACATTGCTTCGTATACACAAACACTGCAAGTGCACCGGTTTTTTGAGACCCCATAAACCAATATAATGCACGCGCCATAAAGGTTTATTTTGGTATTTATTGATATCATACTGATATAAACAATTGCAAGAGTTTCGTTTTGCGGAGACTGAACCTCATTATTCCATCCAATTACGTTTTGAACCAGGAAGTATATTTTGTTAAATTATATGCTTGGGTGTGATATACATTACTAATGTTCATTCAGTGTGGAAACAAGTTTTCTGCGAAACGCACAAAGTTCTTCCAAAAATGTATTTTACCAGCGTTCCTTCAGAGAGTTCCGTATGTGATGCTGATGATAGAATCTTCATGACTATCGACAAAGTTCTTGATTGTTCAGTTATGTCTTCGATACAGGTGATTCTAGATACGAGCTGTGGTAAGGGGAGGTAATGACAATTACGAAGCACCTTCCCACATTGCCAGTTTCTCAGCATGTGGTTTCGTGTAACATGTAATAGAAGTGAATGATATTGCTTTAAAATGAGTGTAATTACGTCTGATAAGCAATAAACGAAGAATATATGGTTTTTAATAGGATCAGTTAATTATGCAGTGGGAAAAGTTTGTTATTAATTATTATAGTGGTGTGGTGTGACTATACATGATCTTTGTAAAGTTGTGAAGGTAATTATTTGTTGTTAACTGAACGTCTCTTTCCTTCTAGGTTAGCGTTATACGTGTACGAATATTTATTACACGTAGGAGCTCAAAAAGCTGCACAGACCTTCCTGTCAGAGGTATGTTGTTCTCTCTGAATATTAGCTTACGTACATGCACATGGCCCTCACCTAAGTTGAGAAGTGCCATACCCAAGCCTCGGAGTGATGGCCGAACACGATGCAAATGTGTATGCCACTAATTCAAGTTGTAATTGTGTAGGCGTAGTTGCCAAACCGAATGTGTAGAACCAGGAAAGAATTGGCTGCAACCCAAAATCGTTTATACATTTTTAGTATTTAGTTCAGTTAACAATAGAGAGGGGTCTGGAGTCGCTGGGGAGAACATAATAGATTTAGTTCTGCAGATACATCCCACCTCCCTAAAAGTGGGAATGCGTTGGTTGCAGAACTGAATCTTTTAATATGTATTTTTAGTTGTTGGCCCACAGTGGAAAGGGGTGTCAGAACAACAGGGTAATAATGGTGGGATCTCGTGTAAACTTTGCCTGCATTCAAGGAGTCTTAGGACGCCTAGCGAAGCCTCCAGTTCCGCAACGGAGGGTTTGTTTCAGGCTGACAGGGACCTTTCGAAAAACGTGAAATTGTTGCACCAAATATTTCCTTACATAAAGTCGATGGTTGAATGCAAAAAGTTAATATGGAAGTGTCAGTTGCTTTGTGTATTGTAGTGAAGTTACGAAGTGGCAGAATGTAGAGAGAAAATTGCATGATATGTAAAACTGTTTTAACTCAGAATATTAGTTAACTGTTCGGCGTTGCGATGTCGAATGAAAGGGGGTGAAGTAGGGTGCTGGTAGGGGTTGAATCCAGTACAAAAATCAATACTGGGTTTAGCGTGGGACGCCGTGTTCACTCTGGCAACAGAAGTGGGTAGAGGGGGGGGGGCAGCCACTGAATTGCCGCAGCCAGCCAGGATTTTTTAGAGGATTTAAACATTCGCGGCCTCCGTAACAAAATAAACGAAGGAATCTATCTGAAATATAAGTACTGTAACGCATTATGTAGAATTTGTTGATTAAAGTATCACATAATTATGTAGTTGTAAATATGAAATATTTACGTCAGTATGCATAGAAAAGAGTCTTTTGTAGCTTGTAGCTGCAATAAACTCATATCCGTCTATCCTGTTCCATTTTCAGATAAGATGGGAGAAGAATATAACATTAGGGGAACCTCCGGGGTTTCTGCATTCATGGTGGTGGTAAGTGTAAAGTTGTAATCTTACTGTTGTGTGCAGGTGTTTTACAGCAGTATATTTAGGTCTCTTGACAAGCAGACATGCCTTATTCCCGACGAAAATGTCAAATTTCTGCAACTGAATGCTCAAGTAGATGGACGGAGTGGTTAAAGATATAAGATAAAAATGACCGCTGTAGGGAACAACTTGCACATAAGCCCATTACAAGCACCCCAAAACCCGGAGCACTGTCGTTTGGAAGGTAATGCATTGGTCAGTAAAAATAACGTTGAAGGTTTACTGGTATAATAATACATTAGGAGGTCAGAATTAACCTAATGCTATAAGTGATCTGCAGCTATGGAAACATGACTCAGTGCTGCAAGTAGTAATACAGGTTACATCGTGGACGGCAATGCAAAACGGTCAGAACATGGTAATTTCTGAAGAATGCCGTCTTCTGGGATGTGGCGCCGTGTAGATCTTGTGTGAACCGACGTTTCGGAGGAACGTATGGCCTCTCCCTCTCCTCTCCATTGGTTTCCCACGTAGCCCACTCTCCCTCCTTCCCTCTGTTCTTATATAGCTGGTTTCATTTTTTACGACTGTTGGCTCAGTCTGCTAGCCACATACGCTGCTTCCTAGCTCGAGAATTTTTCTACCCTGCAGATGGAGGCGATACGTTCCTCCGAAACGTCGGTTCATACAGGCTCTACACTGTGCCACATCCCAGAACACGGCGTTCTTCATAGTCACCGCCGTGAAAACGTCAAATCTTACTTGGTTATTTCTCTGCTAAATCGAACTGATGGAAGGTTTTTTTAACGTCCTAACAGTGCAACTAGTCCGGGACTAACGAGCATTTTTATTCTCACTTAAACTACTAATACTAGGACTAAACTCTGAGATTACACACACCAGTGTGTCCCAGCTCTGGTTGATGGAAGGTTGTGGATAGTTTTTGACATTTGTAAGATTGTAGAATACATTGTGATTAATGTTACAGCACACTGTGAAATATGTTTACACATGCACATGGGAGCGTTTATGCTTCTTTGGCAAATCAGGGAGTCACTAAATTTAATTTCAGTAATAGGTGTATTAAAATAGCCATTGTTATTTAAATGGGATAACAAGTGGGGACAGGACCTAGCATTGTATTAGAAAATAACCATTCTTGTAACTTTTGGAAGAAGTTTATTTCTGTATTTATTAGGTATAAGGAAGAAACATACTTTCAGTTTGGGTAGGTGTGTGGCAGTTATGAGGGCTGCATACTGTTTTTTATGTAATGTGAATTGTAAGCTTAGAATGTAATTCTCATGTTTCAGAATACTTTGAACCTTGAATGCTGTATAACAGTGAACTATAAATTCCATGTTCTGTTGAGATCTTGAACATTAAGTTTTGACATGAATCAATATGAATCATTGTTTCACGCTGAATTTGTTAAAAGTGCCTTCTGCTAGAGTTATTACTTCATGAAGTTCGGGCCATAGGCAGAAATAAACTAACGTAAAGGTAAAGTTGCAGAGAAGTTCATGGAGGTAGGCCTAGGCCCACTGGGGCTGTAGTGCTAAGGAAAAAAAAAAGGTGAAGTTGCCCCTGTGCTTAACTAATTAAGCAGTACGCTATGAAGGCGTATGGGGGAGTGGATCTACATTTTCTTGACCTTGACACTACATGGAGGTGAGTGGTCGGCTTTACGACCCCACATCTGATCTGGATGACGTGGAGGAAAGAAACGTCTTGCCTCTACCGGGACTAGAACTCCAACCCCTCCGTCGCCCAGCCCATAGCCAGTCGCCATGCAGACTGCACTGTCGCGGCTCATCAGAAATAAACAAAACATATATTTAATTAAGTATGAAGATTACAGTCTTGTGGGCTGTGAAGCGGTGTACTTCTGTAGATAGATATTAACGTCCTGGAAGAACGTTCTGTGTACATCTTCGTCTCCATATTATGACCTGAAGATAGAGGCAGCAGATTCTTTGAAAACGTTGGTGCCTGCCTGCTTCACTTCCTTCTAGTACCGTTGTGTGATCAGGAGCCGGGTTAGCGTGGTCAGTATAGCTACTGGATGACCGAGGGGTCAGAGTTCGAGTCCCGGTATGGTCAAGAATTTTCTGTTCTACACGTCATCTGGACTAGCTGTGGAGTCCACCCAACCTCCTATCCAATGGGTACCGGGGGTTCTTTCCCTGGGGGTAAAGCGGCCGGGGCGTGAAGCTGACTGCTCACCTCCAGCTAGTGCCGAGGTTAAGAAAACGTGGATGTATACAGCCACTCCCCATACGCCTTCATGGCCTAGTGCTTATTTGGTTAAGCACAGGGACAGCTTTACCTTTTACCGTTGTGAGAGCACCAGACGCACAGTTATCCACTGATACATGGTAGCAAAATGGAACTGAAGTTAAGAACGCTGTGTGCTCGTGTGCGCGCCGACCTTATGCTCACAGATCTGATATTGGTCTTGTATCTGAGGGCCGGATCACTTAACAGCCTTTTACTGTTTGGTTAAGTTATGACAAAGAAATATAAGAAAGGGAGAGTTTAATATGTTTCTCTTCGCCGAAATTGTTGCATGTTGTTATTCTGTCAAGTTTAGTGTCCTAGTAGAAATGTAGCTGCCTTCCCAGAACCTTTCAGGTTATTGGGGATATTGTGTTCCTGAAGTTTCCTTTCAACAGCCTCCATGGAAATTTCACAAGACTTGTAATGATTTTTCTGTTTAAGCCAGTAACATTGAAGATGACGTGTAAATTGTGGATATAGGAAACTTTGTTCTATAATGTCATTAGTATCCTTGTGAGGTAAAGGTAAACTTGTCCCTGTGTTTAACTAATTAAGCAGTATGCCGTGAAGGCGTATGGGGGAGTGGATGTATAGATCCACATTTTCTTGACCTCGACACTAGTTGGAGGCGAGTGATCAGCTTCACGCCCCTGTCGCTTTACCCACTGGGGAAATACCCCACGGTGCCCATTGGATAGGTTGGGTGGACCACAGAGCCGGTCTGGACGACATGGAGAAGTGAATGTCCTTGACTCTACCGGGACACGAATTCTGACCCCTCGGTCGTCCAGCCAATAGCCAGTCATACTGACTGTCTATCCCGGCTCTACATTGTAAGGTACGCAGGTATAAATCCGAAGAGGTTAAAATTCAGCTTCATCTGACCGAAACTTTGGTACATATTTGTACACTACTTGCAGGACCTGTCGCATGAAATCAGACTGTGTACTAAAAGTTATCGCTATACTCAATCATGTAGTTAAGCACAACTTTATGAAAGCATTTAGGGAGTGGAGGTGTAGCTCCACCATTCTTAACCTCAGTACTAGATGGAAGTGAGTGGTCATCTTCATGCCCCTGCCGCTTAACCCCCCCCCCCGTATAAGTTCCACCGTTCACATTTTATAGGACGTTGGCTAGGCCCCAGTCGGTCTGGACTCTAGAGAAATGAAAATCTCTTACCCCTGCCCGGTAATAAAATCCCGGTCGGCCACACCTCAGCCTAGTTGCTATACCGACTGAGCTATCCAGGTTCCTCTGTGCAGTACTCGTCCAAATGAAACATCCAGTGGAAATATAATTTTTCAGTAGTTTAAGATAAAGTAGACCAATTTTGGATGTAATTAGACTGATTATATTTAATCTAAATGATAATAGAGCACGTAATCCATGCAAATTGCTGCTCTGCATTCTTGTTGCTCATCATTTTGCCCATGATTCTTCTCGCTTCCAGTGTTACATGTATTGCACACTCCAGTGCCAGACCAAAGCATTAGCACTCTTTTATTGTCTTGAGCATCAATATGCTTTCCTAAGTCTCCTGTGTCCGATTCATCACGAGGTTGAATTCACAGCCGCCTCTAGCCTGGAAACCGCATGTCTTCACATAGGCGTACTGTAATAGTAGAAATGTGTCGAAACGTATCATCATGAAACCCTCACCGCCCCACACGACCCCGTTTTCCACTAGCACCGTGTCCGACCTCGTTCGCTCAGCGATAGTGTTCTTGCCAGTGCAGTACCCTCTGCAACCTTTCTGTCCTGCTAAGTACTCAGAAGAACTTCATCGCAAACGCCGAATTATGATTAGACTTTCTGGTCAGTATAATTCCGGACTCAAATTCTGCTGAGTTCCCGAAATAATGGAGTCTCCACATGGGGTCGCATTACTCCCGCACAGTAAAGGCCATGACAGCGCTTGTTGTTTTGTTAGCTGAAGAATAGTTTTATTCTTGCTGAAATATTAACTGTTCTACATGTGAGTCTTCAGTGGAGGGTAGCTGCAAGTGTATTGAGTAAGGAGTCGTGTACAGTTGACAAGGGGTGGGCTTGTAGCTTGCTTCGAAATGGCACAAAGGGCCTCGGACTTGGACGGGTTCTATGGATAGACGACACGAGCTAAGAAAATCGGACGTGGAGTGTAACAAGTCTGTATAGGGTAGGACTTTTTTTTTATTGCTAGTGGGGTGGGACTAAGTCCCTTGCACTGCGGCCACTTCTGGCCTATTGTACCAGCCCCAGATGATAGGTGAGGGTGATTGTGGAGCATTTGGTGGAATGAAGATTGGCAGGGGAAACCGAAGTACTCGGAGAAAACCTGCCTCAGCGCCACTTTGTCCACCACAAATCCCACCTGACCAGGCCCCGGGATCGAACCCGGGCCGCCGCGGTGGGAAGCCAGGACTAACCGCTTGAGCTATACCATCCCACTAGCAATAAAAAAATAAGAGGGTAGAGCTTGTTAGAGGTAGGATGTCGTTCATAATACTAAGAGGTCGCTGGTGTGATATCGTTCTGAATGTCCAAGCCCCAGCAGAGGATAAAATTTATGGTATTAAGGACAGAATGCACGAGGAACTAGAACATGTATTCGATACCTTTCCTAAATACCATATGAAAATTATATTAGGAGTTCTCAATGCCAGAGTAGGTAGGAAAGAACCAACCATTGAGAACGAGAGTTTACATGAAATTAGTGATGACAGTGCTTTTAGAATAGCCAACTTTGCCACATCAAAACATCTGTCGAAAGTATAATGTTCTTACATCGTAACATTCATAAATTTACTTGGACATCTCCTGCTGTAAAGATTCACACTCAAATTGACCGTATTCTGATGGACAGGCGACGGCATTCAAGTGTACTTGGTGTCCGATTGTTCAGAAGAATGGACTGTGATGCTGGCCACTATCTGGATGGCAAAAGTTGGGTAGAGACGACAGTCAGTAAACAAACAATGCACAGATTTCATATGGAGAGGTTCAATCTCAAGAAATTAAATGATGTAGAGGGTAAAGAGCAGTATTGTGTTGAAATCTCAAATAGGTTCGCGTCTTTGGAAAACTTTGACGCTGAGGTGGATAGTAATAGAGCTTGGGAAACTTTTAGAATATAAAAATTTCAACCAAATGGAAGGTTATTATGAAATGAAGAAGGTAAGCCAAGTTTCGACGAAGGATTCTCAGAATTATTAGATCAGAGAAAACAAGCCAAATTGCAGTGGTTACAGGATCCAAGCAAGTTAAATGGGAATAACCCGGACAAAGTAAGATGTGAAACCAGCAGGCGGGAATAATTTGAAGACAAAATTGATGAGCTTGCAATGAACAGTAAGAACAAAAAACATTAGAGAATGTACAGAGGAATCAATGAATTTAAGAAGGGTTATCAGCCTAGCAGTAACTTAGTGAAGGATGAGAACGGTGTTCTGCTTGCAGATTCCCACAACATTTTGAATTATTCCCAGTTATTGAATGTACATAGGGTCATTGATGTTAGGCAGACAGGAATACATACAGTTAAGCCGTTAGAGCCTGATCCTAGTCCTTTCGAGGTTGAAATTGCTACTGCAGAGTTCAAAATTTATAAATCGCCAGGTAGTGATCAAATTCCGGCAGAACAGATTCAGGCAGGAGGTGAAATATTACGTTCTAAGATCCGTAAGCTAATTACTTCTATTTGGAATCAGGAAGAATTCCCTGATCAATGGAAGGAGTGTATTAGTGTACCAGTTTACAAGAGGGGTGATAAAACTGACTGTAGTAATTATCGGGGGATATCACTGCTATCAACTTCATGCAAAATTTTATCCAATATTCTTCTCTCAAGGTTAAGTTCGTATATAGATGAAATTATTGGGGATCATCAGTGCGGGTTTCGACGTAACAGATCAACTACAGATCACATCTTTTGCGTTCGTCAGATATTGGAGAGGGAAGTATTGTACAATATTCTCATAGATTTTGGGGCACTTATGAAACTAGGTAGCCTGATTAAAATGTGTTTAAACGAAACGTACAGTAAAGTCCATATAGGTAAATATTTGTCTGACAAATTTGCTGCCCAAAATGGTCTAAAAGAAGGAGACGCTTTATCGCCACTCCTTTTCAACTTTGCTTCAGAATATGCCATTAGGAAGGTCCAAGAAAACCAGGTGTGACTGAAATTAAGTGGAACACATCAGCTGTTGGTCTATGCCGATGATGTGAATCTACGGGGTGATAATGTAGATACCATGATGAAAAACACACAAACTTTAATTGACGCTACTAAGGAGGTTTGTCTAGAAGTAAACAGACAAAACTAAGTATATGTTGGTGTCTCGTCACCAAAATGCAGGGCAAAATCATGACATAAAGATAAGAAACAGATGTTTTGAAAATGTGGCACAGTTCAGATATTTGGGAGCGACGATAACAAATCAAAACCTGATTCAGGAGGAAATTAAGGCAGATTGAACTCGGGTAATGCTTGCTGCCATTCAGTCCAGAACCTTTAGTCTTCTGTCTGCTGTCCAAAAACATAAAAATTAGAATATACAAAACTATAATTTTGCCTGTGGTTCTGTATGGGTGTGAAACTTGGTCTCTAACATTCGGGAGGAACATAGACTGAGGGTGTTTGAGAGCAGGGTGTAGAGAATATATGGACCGAAGAGAGATGAAGTGACAGGAGGTTGGAGAAAACTGCATAATGAGGAGCTTCATAACTTGTACTCTTCTCCAAGTATAATTAGAATGATCAAGTCAAGGAGGATGAGTTGGGCAGGGCATGTAGCACGAATGGGGAGAAGATGAATGCATTTAGGATATTGGTGGGAAGGCCAGATGGAAAGAAACCACTGAAAAGACCTAGACGTCGGTGGATGGACAATATGAAAATGGATCTTAGAGAGATAGGTTGGGACGATATGGATTGGATTGAGCTGGCTCAGGATAGTGATCAGCGGAGGGCTCTTGTGAACACAGTAATGAACCTTCGGGTTTCATAATATGTTGGAATGTTCTTAAGAAGCTGCACAATTTGCAGCTTCTCAAGAAGGGCTCATCTCTGGGAATTAAGTTAGCTATCGGTTACTATTTGTTCTAGTTATCTTTTTCCCATATATACATATCTGTCGCTACAGAGTCCTTCCGTTTCCCGACAGTGCACCGTCCAGGCCGCCCGTATCCCGAGTCCTTCCGTCAGAACACAAAATCCTGTATATCTCAGGTACGTTTCTCAGTCGGCATAGATTTTCGAAACCCTTTTCGTCCCGTGTCCGAAAACCCGATCTCTCGCCAGCCCGGAGTCTCGGTGCGCAATTCCTTGTCAACAACGGAGCCCTGACCTCGTGCTCTCAAGAGGGCCGACCTTTTTCCGTAAATGCAGCGAATGAGTGGCCGTTTCCCCTCCCCCTCGGAGTACGAAGTCGATTACGATGTTCTTGCAGGTGCATAGACCACTGTCTTGCCCGTTGGAATCCAGAAGTCCGTTCCCGTCATGTCAGGAGTTCCGATTTCTGTATTACGTTAATGTAATGTGCATGTTTTCTCGTCAGTGCGTATTTTGTATACGCCTGTTTCATCGCCTTAGCACAGTCCTGATGCCCGTTATGTATATGTCACCTAGCACTGAGACCGCATTCAGTTCGGCGAATTTTCTGACTCGCAGTCATCTCATCCATTCCGCTGTCAGTTGCTAGTCAGGACTCTTCATTGTCTGTAGAAGCACCCCAGGAAGTTTGCCTCTTATATGGCTAACGTGATACCCTGCTAACGTTGCCGAGTGTCTGCCGATTTCCCAGGACTGTCAGCTGTCCTTCCATGTCTGATCGCGCGATGTTTAGGTTTCTCCGTCTGTTACGAAGCAGCCCACTTCCTACTTCGCAGTGTCAGAATTTCGTCTGGAGCTACAGCGAGTCCTGTTCACCTGCCTCGCTGTTGTGCACCCACGTTTACTGCATCGGTACCTTCGAATCCTGACCACGCTTACGGCGATACTCCTCGCCCCGCCACCTACACGCGGTCACTATGGGTCGGGCTCCCCACGCCAACTAACTCCATGAGAAGTCACCAGTCGCTCGCCTACTCAAGAGTTTCCCCCAAATTTTATGGATTCAGATTATTCGTTACCACCTTCACAAGAGCTGGCGACTGGTCTCTATCCTGAGCCAGATTAACCCAGCTCATACCACCCAGTTCTGTTTATCTAAGATCAGTTGTAATATTATCCTCCCAACTACGTCTAGGTTTTCTAGTGGTTTCCTTCTGGATTTCCCATCAATACCCTGTATGCATTTCTGGACTCCCTCATGCGTGCTATATGCCCTTACTATCTCATGGTCCTTGATCTGATCATGAAGCTCTTCATTACACAGCTTTTCCCAGCCACCTGTTACTTCATCACTCTTCAGCCCAAATATTCTCATCAACCTGTGTTCATCCCCTAATATCAGAGACCAAGTTTCACACCAGTAGAAACTACAGGCGAAATCATGATTTTGTATATTTTAATTTTTATTTATTAATTTATTTTTTTTTTGGAGTTGATGAGAAGGCTGAAGGTTCTGAACTGAATGGTAGCAAGCATTACCCGAATTTAATCGGCTCCTGATGACCTCAACCGGTCACGGTAGCCGAGCGATCTAAGGCATGTACTGTCTTCGCTCGCTCGGAAGCAGGGAAGGTGGGGTTAGAATCTCACACAAGGCATGGATGTTTGGTGCGTGTATATGTTTATTCTGTGTTTGTGTTGTCCTGTGTTTAGGTAGAGGCCTTGCGACGAGCTGATCACCCATCCAAGGAGTCCTACCGTCTGTAAAAATGATCATGAAACTGAGAAATCAGCCCTATGCTCCCCAGTGGGATCGAGAGGAAAAAAATGTCCTCATGTATAAAGTTTTGATTTGTTACTGTCGTTCCCAAATATCTGAACTGTGCTGCATTTTCGAAGGATCTGTCAGATATCTTTATGTTGTGATTCTCGTGACAAGACAGCGACATAAATTTTGTTTTCACCGTGCTTCTAGACCAACCTCCTTACCAGCATCAAATAGAGGTGCTGTGTTTTTCTTTATGTATTTATGTTATCTCTGAATAGATTTACATCATCATCATCATCATCATCATCGTCGTCGTCGTCGTCGTCATCGTCATCGTCATCGTCATCGTCGTCATCATCATCATCAACAACAACAACAACAACAACAACAACAACAACAACAACAACCAGAAGCTGATGTGATCCAATCAGTTTTAGTCCCACACGGTTTTCTTCGGACCTTCGTAATTGTGTATTCCAAAGTCGAATAGCGCATCTAGACCATTTTCATTAGGAGGTGGGTTGGATGAATGTTTACCTATGTGAACTTTGCTGTACGCCTCATTTTAAACGTGTTTTAAGAAGCAAAACTAGCTTCGTGGGTACCCCAAACTCGATGAGAATTTTGTATAGTGCTTCCATCCTAATTGATCATTGGCTTTCTTGAAGTCTGTGAGTAGCTAATGCACTCTTTCGCTGCACTCTCATTTTTTCTCCAGTATCTGACCGATGCAGCCGGGCTGGACGACCAAGGGGTCGGAATTCGAGTCCCCGTAGGCTAAAGAATTTTCTCTTCTCCACATCGTCCAGACCGGCTCTGGGGACCATCCAACCTCCTGTCCAATGGGTACCGGGGGCTCTTTCCCGGGGATAAAGCTGCAGGGGCCTGAAGCTGACCTCTAACTAGTGCCGAGTTGAAGAAAAGGTGGATCTACACATCCAGTCCCCATACTCTTTTTTTGGCGTAGAGCTTAATTAGTTAAGCACAAGAACAACTTTACCTTTTATCTGATGAATGCAAAAAATGTGAATAGTAGTTCATGTGTCACACCGAAACCCACTGCTAATCCCCAATAATTTCGTCTGCGCATGGACTTAACCGTGAGAGGATTTGACATAAAATTTTATACGGTAGTTCATGACAGTGCTGCAGTCAGTTTATCACTTCTGTAATCTGGTGTAGTGGTGGACTGCTTCCACTGCTCAGGCAGTTCTGAGTTTATGCATATGTGACTTTCTGCCAGAATTTGATCAGTACGTGGCAGTAAGTCGCACTGCTCTTACATTTCATTTCAGTTTTCATCTGCTTCGCATTTCTGGTTTACCTGTCGTCTTCGGTAGGTACTTTTGTATGATTTGTGCCCTCGTCACAATGCGGGTGAAAGTTACATTTTACGAAAGAACGTCAAAATTAAAATATTGGGAACGATAGTAATAGATCAAAATTATATTGAGAATGTAAAGGGCAAGTTAAATTGGAGGAATTTTTGCTCCTGTTGCGTTCACAAGGTTTTGTCGTCCAGTGTTCAACCACAAACATGGAAACTGAAACATAAACAATTCTAGTTTTTCCTGAAGAATTTGTCTTCTTGGCTATAACGCTGTGTGGTCCATTGAAAGTTAACTGACGTTTCGATCGAACATGTTGCCTCCATCTTCAGGGTTGAGTAGGCCAAGCAAAAGCAGCATGAAATGGGTAGCAAATTTGGCTTTACCTTGAAGATGGAGGCGACATGTTCATCCGAAATGTTTGTCGACTTTAAACGGACTACGCGACGTTATATCGCAGAAGATGGAATTCACCCATGTGAGAACCTCGAATCCTCTATAATATTTCATACTTTGTATGGGCACGAAACTGGGTTTCTCGATAAGAACATATATTGAAGGGTTGAGAAAGAAATTCAGCGGAGGTGTTCCTGAGGGAGGCGAGGAAAGGGAAAATTTCCGAACGACAGTCATAATTGAATGTTAATAGAGCGTTAAGATCTTGGAATAAGAGACTGATATGACATTCAGAACGTATGCGGATAGAATTCTACTGGAAAATGGCGAAGGGAAGAAAATACTTGGATACATCGGCGTACATGGGAGGGTAATAAAAGCGTGGGATCTTAAAGATATAGGATATTGGGCGGGGGGGAGGCTTGGGCTGGATATAAAATATTCGACTCAGCCTTGCGACCAGTGGCAGGCTCCTGTGAACACGGCAATAACCATGCACTTTCAATAAAAGGCAAGGAGTTAGTTTTTTCTCGGGTTATTTAACTATGTTTTCAATATTGAGACTTTATAGCTTTGGATGGTAGAGTGATAGGTGAATAATGCAGACGTCCCTCTGAGATTCGATCGGAAGACCCCCCGAATGCAAGCCTAGACCAAATTCTTCGGTATTTTTTGTTCAAGCAATGAATCAGTTACATATTTATTCTTCATATGGCACAATTTTCGAACACAGACCTGCTGCCTGTGCAGGTTTATGAAAAGTGCTACGACGCGAGAACGACATAACATACACAGCAGAATAAGCTGTCTTTTACATATATGTAAATGCCGACGTTCGTTATAGCTTTGTAGGACCCTACATCCCCAGAAATTGTTGCTCTCACGCTTCGTATGTTTGCCCCATTGTTTATACGTATTAGATTTGTTAGTCCACTTCATAAGTATTGTCACTTATTATGCGTGTGAATACAGACTGGGTTTGGTTCGGTGAATGGCGTTATTGACCACTTACAGGTAGTAATTACAATTACTCTAACATTATTGATATTTCTACACTTCACTAGAGCACACAACCTCTTTTTCTCGGTCTGTTACTAGACGTTTCCTGGTAACGGCCTGACAGTGGTTGTATCTCTGCCTCCGGCTCTAGTTCTCTCTTCACAGACTCACGTACAGAACTGACTGTCAGCTGACAACCGACTAAGCTCATAGTCAAACTCAAAGTCACATTGCGAATGACGGTCAGTCAGTCAGTAAGTAAGTCTTTGTGTGAAGCCCAATCTGGGGCTCATGAGCAGATATTTATTACTCTTTGACAGTTACGGTCTTGTTTTTGTGGGGCGCCGTCTCTGACGAGAGAACGGGTTTGTCTTTTGTATATGCTGATGGTCCTTGCCAGCGCAGTCTTTCTCGGGTCCGAGTCCGAGTCCGAGTCCCTTGGGACTCGTGACCATATTTTACTGTTCCAGATTTGAGTCTTCCCTTTTCGTCTCCTCTTACGACTCGCAGGGTCACGGTGGAGGTATTCTACCCCGCCTCCACACGGGGTTCGACTAAGCTCGAAATTTTCCCCTTGCTTATACATTGTGGCACGGACCACATAGAAAACACAGCTCTCGTATTGTTGCGTTATTGTCTGTTGCTGCGGCAACGTGGGCTATACACGCTAAAATATCATTGCGTGCTACATATTTTAGTTTTGATTTTTGCATAAAATGTAAAATGCACACAGAATTGGGAACGTCTTTCTGCATGTTGCGTATGAATCAATACAATGTAATATAATAAACAATAAAATCACAACACAAAGTAATATTTATTTATTCAGTATCCGAATTTGGTTAATAAAATACAACTGGTGGTGACTCTGAGACTAGAAACGTGTCAGAAAAAGGATATTGGATAAATTAATATTATTCAGTGTTCTTAATTACATGACTTCTGCGTCCAAAAAGTTACGTTGAACCTAGGCCCTGTGTGGTCATAGAACATGTTCCTAAATTTTAAATGTAGCCACGGGAAATTTTTGATTGAGAGCAGCTATAATAAATAGGATACGGGTTATGATTCCCAGCATGTATATATATATATGGGCGTGTGCCGGGACTTAGTTACATGCGCTACACAACAGATGGTGTTAATGGCCGACCGCGACACATTGTTCGGTAACGGGCACAGAAGGAAGGTACGAAAAAGTTTGTGTAGCTCTTTTAATGGAAGATTTCTTCACCGATTACTTCTCATTAACTAAATATAATTTCTCTCCAGTGAAACCAGTTTTTAGTTGTTTAAAACATTATTTGTTTCGGCGTAGCTTAGCCATTTTAAGAGGCTTTCCATTATTTTATATTATGTATTTTACTACTGCATAAACAGCTTCCAGACAATTTACTTCCACACACGGCTGCCGTGAAAATGACGATGTTGGATATCCTCTTGAAGATACAGAATCTAAGGCCCGAACCCGTAAGGCAGTGTAAATGTTTTTAACATTTAAAAATCGGTTAGACTGGAAGGAACTTAAATTTATTGTTTGTATTATAAATTGGGGCCCATCACGTTGGCCGCTCCGTCTAAGGCATGAACTGACTTCGCTAGCTCGAACATTTGGATCGTGGGTTCGAAGGCATGTCTGTCTGTCTGTCTGTGTTTGTGTTGCCTGTGTATAGGTAGTGGCCTTGCGGCGGACTGATCGCTTGTCCAAGGAGTCGTACCGTCTGTGTAAGATTGCGAAACTGGAGAGGCCAGGGCCCAACAAAGGGCTGTAGAGCCATTGATGAATGATGAATTGCAAATTAGGAGACTTTACTTTTCAGCGGGTGTTGCTGTGGTTAGGTAGGTTCGAAATTTGACGTTAGGATAATTCTAAGTGTTGAGTGGTGGAAATGACAAAGTAGATGATCTTGACATTTGAGAGTAGTGGAAAAACTGTGAAAATATGTGTCATGGTTGAAGGCCAAGAGGTTGATCCACAGACCTGTTGAATGTTATTTATACGTTATGTTCGTCATGACGCTCACATAAACTGGTAATAGCATGGTCCCTATATGTACACATAAAACGTTCAAACAGCAATTAGGTTTGCTGTAATAACAAATTACAGGAAGTTAAGTATTTTCCATAATAGAATTGCAGGTAACAAACAGTGTCTCGTTAGGACTGACCCTTTCCTCCGTCTCGCAGTAAACTGTGACGCCGGGCATGTCAACACGGTTCCCTTAACTCACTGTCTCGCTAGACTGATACTTTGGGTACGGGCGAGACGGCGCCTGCCCTGTTGTCTAGCCGAGATTTCCACCCTTCTGACAGGCATTACGAGTGGACGTAAATGTAGCCTCTCTGCGAATGCGAAAGGGCAAGGTTTAGTTGCTCTGCTGGAAAGAATGTTTCTGTCGTAGTTCCCGTGCAATTTCTGGCCCATTCAGACACAGTAAGAAACTCCTTTTGACTTGTGAGTGGATGCCTGCGTTTTCATCGTTCTGTTTAGGTAGAGGCCTTTTCCAGTAGTCGATTCCATATCCAAAATATGATACTTCAGTGAAATAGAAATAATCAAGACTTATGAATCCTGCATCAAATTAAGTGAGAACCACTGTCGCATTAATTCGAACAGTAGAAGTTCCTTCGTATGTGCGCATGACGAGCTGGGGTAGCGCAGTCGGTAAAGCGACTGGCTACAGGCTGGTCGGCCAAGGTGGAGTCCAGGTAGGGGAAAGGGTTTTCTTCTTGCCATGTCGTCCAGAACGGTTCTGAAGCCCAAGCAGCGTCCTATCTTTTGGGCACCAGGGGTTCTTCCCCCGGGGCTAGGGCAGCAGAGCCCCGAAGCTTACCACTCGCCTCCAAGAATACGTTGTTGTATACATCCACTTCTCCATACGTCTTCAGTGCACAGTGTTTAATTAATTAATTAATTAAGTATAGACAGCTTTACATATTTGTGTTTATGACATGGCGTGTAGGTGTGCAAGTATACATCAAGTCAGACTGTGCAATTGTTATAGACTTAGGCTCTTCCATGGGGCCGTGCCATAGCTCAAGCGGTTAGTCGCTGGCTTCCCGATCCCGGGTCTGGTCAAGTGGGATTTGTGGTGGACAAAGTGGCGCTGGGGCAGGTTTTCTTCGAGTACTTCAGTTTCCCCTGCCAATCTTCATTCCACCAGTTGCTCCACAATCACCCACACCTGTCATCTGGGGCTGGTACAATAGGCCAGAAGTGGCCGCAGTACAAGGGACCCACCCCATTAGCAATAAAAAATAATAACGGTGTATTAAGAGGGCTGAGAAAGTGCAGTCATGGCGTGTATGAAAGAACTAAATTCGTATTGTATGGGAGGAAAATATTGTGGAATATATACCCCTTGCTAGGCAACGACCGTGAAGCAAACGAGACAACGGCCTTTGCTAGACAGCTGCCCACACGCAACAGTGGAAGTACGAGTACTTAAGATCTAAAAGTTTGTTCGGATATAGGGACTAGCTCTATCGATTGGGCGCAACTAAGTTTTGCCTGAAGACGGAGATAGAATCTAGTCTCATAAAGTTGTGTTTTGATAAATAAACAGGACACTGTTTCTAGAGAAAGACAGGACGTTGGATAATGTTCAGAAACATAATATTTATACTAATGCAAGTACAGTTGGAAGCGGCGTTTTCTGTGTAGTCCGCCCCGAGGCTATATAACGCGACCGACCCAGTTCAGTTAGTGCAGTGCATGCAGTGGAGTAGAATTGGTTGCTGAGTGAGTAAGTGAGTCAGAGGACAGCTGCGATTCAGTCCTTTTAAGCTGCTGCTGTTAGAAGCTGGTAGCCGAGGCCCGGGAATAGTTCGGGAGCCCAGAGTAGGGGGAACGTTCGCCGTTGAAAGCCGTTACCAGGGAACGACTACTGAAGACAGCAGACTTAGAAGACTGAGTTCGTGCTAAGTATGTGCAAAGTATGTGAATTAACGAGAGTGCTATAGTTACTTGTAGTTACGATCTGCATGTGGTCAGTAAGCGTTTGTATTGCCCTTTGTTTAAGTAGAGGCCTTGTTACGAGCTGATCACACGCCCAAGGAGCCCTACCGTCTGTGAAAAAGATTATGGAATTTAATAAGAGGCCAGGGTCCTGAAAGGGCTGGAAGAGTCATTGGAAAAAAAATATATGGTCAGTAAATCCAGTTACAAACTAAACCCCGACTGTAGTCACTCCTGCACGTGACAATTTGCTAAAAGCGCCAGGTGATTTAGTATCTGGAATGCGAGTAAGAAATGTTTCAGTGCATAATAAATGTTATTTAGTGATTTGAAAGCCTGGAACACTTTTGTTGAAGTCCCGAACTTCATTAGCCTATCCGAAACTCGGTAGAAGCCGCAGAAGTTGCAGAAGTCCGAGGTTCATAATCATGAAGTACATGGGTCACGAACTGAGATATCAGCTGTACTGGTGATTACATGTTTCACCAGAATAATTAACTGGAGACGTTCGATAATCCGGTGGTTCAGCAAGCCCATAATATTTTTATGTTACATTTCGATATCCTCACGAGGATTAGTGGACCCCGTTCCAGACCCACAACTTCTCAGAAAATCTGGTAGCGCCGGGAATCGAACCCGGGGCCTCTGGATCTGTAGGCAGGTTCTCTGACCACTAGACCACAGAGGAGGAGCTGTTTCAAGGAAATAGCGGCTCCGGTCTAGAAAACCGAAATTAACGGCCGTGGGGTTCCGTTGCGCTGACCACGTGATACCCTCTATGCGCAAAAGTTGGCACTAACTTCGCCGACAAGCGGTGGTCGCCCGGTCGGTATAGTTCGCTTGCGGACTGCAAGCCACAATATTCATGTATCCACCCCAAATACCAATAAATGTGCTTAGCTAGAGAAAGCCACAAGGAAGTACAACGCTGTGTTATGTTGCTGATTATTTGGAGTCATGAAATGTGCCTGCACAGTGAACTGTAAGACACGGTCTCATAAACGAAGTAGTTTCCGTCCGGGCTGCTCTCAAAACCACCGAGGAACTATACAAGATATCTGAATGAGCTCTCAAGGCGCCACTAGTGGATCGAGGACTTAATAGGTAACCATCGATGTTGCCGATGTCTAAAGCATGACGTGTCATCGCGCGCCTGAGCGCTTGGATCGTGGATTCGAACCCTACTCAAGGCATGGATGTCTGTATTGCGAGCGTTTATTCTGTGTTACTGTTGTTTTGTGTAGGTAGAGGCCTTGCAACTGGCTGATCCCCCGTCCAAGGAGTCCTACCGACCGTGTATAGGATCAAGAAACCGAAACAAATCGGCCACGGCTCAACAAAAGGGCTGTATAACCATGATAATAATAATGCCAACTTTAGCGGGTAGAGGGTGTGTCGCGTGGTTAGCGCAACGAATCCCCATGGCCGTTAATTTCGGTTTTCTAGACCGGTGCCGCTATTTCCTTGAAATAGCTCCACAGTTATCCTCACGAGGCTAAGTGGACCCTGTTCCAGACCTACAACTTCTCAGAATATCTGGTAGCGCCGGGAATCGAACCCGGACCTCTGGATATGTAGCCAGGAACTCTGACCACTAGACCACAGTTGGCACTAAACTTTGCCGACAAGCGGCGGTCGCTCGGTCGGCATAGTTCGCTTGCGGACTGAAATAACGTTGATGTTGGTAGTTCGCATTTGCGGTGAAATTGTCATTTAATGTTTATGAGAGTGGATCTGTGGGAACTGTAGCTATAGATGGGAATTGTTTAGTTCATAGCCATAGTACACATNGGTTGTTGAAGGACACACGTATGACAGAAGCACCCCAGTACCGGATGCAGCATTGTTTTGTCGTGTGGGTATGTTTCAGTGTGATGGACTCCCAAGTTACTCCAGTATCATTTGGTGCTATATTTGGACAAAACTTGGTGCGAAGGCAAGTTCAACATTTTAGGCTGGCGGAAGCAACACAGGTGCCATTGAGCACAAAATGCAGGACACTTTTATTACAATGTAACACAGATGTGCGGGCCACTTTTATTTAAAATGAAAAATAACAGTATTACTCATCCACATGTTTGTGGAAACACTGTGCCTGGGTATGTGAAACTTTTGGCTATGAGTGCAGCTTATGAAGCTCCTCATTATGCAGTCTTATCGAGCTTCCTCTTGTTTCGTCATTCGTAGCTCCATACATTCCTCTCAAACACTCCCAGTCTGTGTTCACCCCTGAATGTCAGAGATGAGGTACAGAAAAAAATGATACTTCTAAGTATTTTGATGTTAATGTTTTCACATTGCAAACAAACCGACAAATGGTTCTGAAGTGAACGGTAGCAAGCATTACCCGAAATTAATCTGCTCGTAATTTCCTCATGAATACAATTTTGGTTTGTTAACCACAAGGAAGACCAAGGCGTAGGTGGGTGGACAGTATTAGAATGGATCTTAGAGAGATAGGATGGGATGGTATGGATTGGATGGATCTGACTCAAGATAGGGACCAGTGGAGGGCTCTTGTGAACACGGTGATGAACCTTCGGGTTCCATAAAATGCTGGGAAATTCTTGAGTAGCTGCAGAATTGGCGGCTCCTCCAGAAGGGCTCAGCTCCATGAGTAAGTAAGTAAGTAAGTAAGTAAGTAAGTATGTAAGTAACGGTCGTTCCCAAATATTTGAACTTTGTCACATTTTTTAAACGATCTTTGTATTATGTTACGTAAAGAGTTTTTTTCCTCTGGCGCTACAGCCCCACTTTGGGTCTAGGCCTGCCTCCATGAAACTCTCCGTTTCACTTCGGTTTACTAGATTTTACACATACGGTAGGACTCCTTGGGCGAGTGATCAGCTCGTCGCAAGGCCTCTACCTGTACACAAACACAGAAAACGCACACAAACATCCATGCCCTGAGTGGGATTCGAAACTACGATCCCGGCTTCCGAGCTAGCGAAGACAGTGCATGCCTTAGACCGCTGGGCTACCGTGACCGACCTACGTAAAGAGTTATCTAATGCTTTTCAGTACACATTGGGCTAGAACAAGGGAATTCTTTGTTCCCGCTTCGTTTTAATTCTGCTGTAGAATATGCGATCAGGTGAGTACAAGAGAAATACGAAGGCCTGGAATTTGCCGGCTTGAGTATGGCTGTTCCTTTGCGGAACACATTTTATATGTATACCCAAAAGTGAGTTTGATGGTATGCAGGGTTTGCATTCATAGAGGTCTCAGATGCGCTCAGAATCAAGCGGCCTCTTTCCAGCATTCCATAACAGATGCACAGTGAAAGGTGCCTATGTTGGCCACTTGTTGTTCCACCCAGTCGCTTCCAACTTAAGGAGGTTGGGGGTCAGCTTACAGAAAGCGGCGTTGGAATGACCCATTTTTCTTTTGCCCGATATCCGCTTCGTGGCAGGTCTCCTGTTTTGCGTTCTCTCCGTTCCTTTTGGTGCCGCAGTTCGTCGCTCAGGCCTTCTTGTTTCTGTTAATGTTTCCGACTTTTCGCTGGCTAACATCGTTACCAGCTCCAGGACTTACTTTTTGTGCTCAAAATGCAACTCATTTAAACTCCTTCGTTTTGAACCGATTACACAGCCTCAGTGGTTACATTCCGGTCACGGTTTAGTGATACCCTCAGCGATGTCCGCATCAGCATTGGCCACAGCCATGTGTTGGCACGCGCATTGGTACTTGTGTGTTCCATTTGCGAGCACTTGTCTTTTGCATGTGCTGTTGATTTGTACTCTTGAACTGCGAGCTTGCAATCGCACACGTCGATTTTTGGAATTTAAGATCTGACAACAGTGCTACATTCTTCCGTCCGAGTTCGGCCATGCCATGGAACGATAAATCGTAGAGTTACTATACAAAAAGGTAAAGCTATCCCTGTAACAAGCCGTGGAGGATCGTAGGGTTGTGAGATATCGAGAATCCAACATTTTCTCTAGAAAATCGGCTCACAGATGGTGGTGAGGTTGTCAGCCTTATGCGTCGGTCGCCCTGCACCCCCCAGGAAGAATCCTGGTACTCATTTCTCTTACAGGCTGAGTCGAGTCCATGGCCATAGTGCGGCTGGAAGGGTTAGGTCACTTGAAAAAACCAATGACCTCATCGGGAATCTAACCAGCGACATTCCGGCTTTTAGCATAGTGCCTCAACTTCATCTCTTTTCGGTTGAATATTCTTCTCAGCACCCTGTTCTCAAACACCCTCAGCCTGTGTTCCTCTCCTAATGTCAGAGACCAAGTTTCACACCCATACAGAACCACAGGCAAAATTATAGTTTTGTATATTCCAGTTTTTATATTTTTAGGCAGCAGACGAGAAGACAAACGGTTCTGGGGTGAATGGTAGCAAGCATTACCCTAATTCTGCCTTCTTAATTTCCTCCTGAATTGTTACAGATGTTAAGGAACATGCAATAACAGTCTCAGACATTTAAGATGGTAGAAATGGGTCCTTGTTTTACGTTGGGTACTGAGAGTTACGATCGGAGCCACCAGAGGCTAACAGCGAGTTGTAAATACGGAATTTGAAAGTCTGAAGATTGAGTCTGATGGGTGTTAATGGGAACGTAAGTGTGTAGGACATGGGTCTAGGTATGAACTGTAGCGCAATGAAATTGTAAGTCAGGAAATTCGTAAGTTTACATGTTGCTTTCTCTTCTTTATTTTTTGAGCCAGTCTCTATGTATGAGTGTGTACACACGTACGTGCGTATGTATGTACATATGTATTGTGGCATGTGGACCCGTTGCTAGGCCATGACCGCGAAATAAGTGACTACAACAGCCATTGTTAAGTAACGGCTGCGCAAAGAAGTATGTTTCCACTTCAACAATTGCACTGCAACAGAGAAACGATGTTTTCTGTGCGGTCCGTGTCGAAGTATATGTAGGAAGAATCAGGAGTTGGAGTTCGTTAGATAACCGCTGTGGTTCTGCTGTTGTGAGCTGTTGCTGTCAGAAACTGTTAGTTGAGGCCGGTGACAGTTCGGGAATCCAGAGGAAGGGGAAGTCTACCGAGCAACGGCTAGTGAAGACTAACAAACTGAGAAGACTTTGCGTGCCCTATAGCAGTGTTCCGCAACCTTTTTCTACTCGCGGCACACCATGAAGTATCCATGACTCAACACGGCACACCAAAATGTTATTCCCCTCAAAAACGCATGATATCAGACAATTAATATAAATACGTAACGTGATTAACTTATTATTATAATATTATTATATTGTTATTTTATTATCATTAAACAGAAATTGACTCGTGCGTTTATTAACAATTAATGAACTTTAATTCACTGTAGAGTGTAGAAAATACACTTCTATTACTTTTAAAGTAAATACAGTAATTCTACTCATACCTTCAATGTGATACTTGCGCCTGCGTAGCTGCACACAGGCGACTGATCCGTGGGAATTTATCCATCTTGAAAAAGTAAAGTAGTCTAATAGTAATAGAAAATAGCAAGACTAACTAGCAACCACAATTTTCGAAGTACTTCAGAGCACAGCTGTAATAGAACTGAAACAATTGTAAGACGCGGGACCTCTACTCTTCAAACGGAAGAAGTGACACGTATACCGACTTATTTTTGAAATATTTATAATTTTAAATGAAGTCCAACAATCGATAGGTGCATCGTTACAGGCAGAAAGTCATAAAGTTAAAGAAGCTCTAGCTTCTAACAAACAGGGGCAAACACCAAAACGGCGTTATAAAAGACGGAAACCCTTGCTAATCCCTGCAGTTTTAGGGAAAAGCACGTACACAGAACATGCGGCAAGTATATCAAAGAAGCCGCGTAGATACGAGAAAAATAAAAAAAATCAATAATAAAAACTATGATATAACAACAACTGTGAGTAAAAATTTACGTTTAATTTCTTAGAATACAACATTACTGTACATAAAAAATCACGGCATGTAATAAAGAATAAACAAGCATCATCTTATTTAATCAGTGCAGTGTCTGAAAATAAAATACAAGCATATGAAACACGGTAACTGGGATAAAATAAAACGAATAAAATTCAACAATTAATTTCTCACAACAAGTAAAAGTTCGCGTCACACCTTTCAC
Organism: Cryptotermes secundus; assembly: GCF_002891405.2. Taxonomy (NCBI): domain Eukaryota; kingdom Metazoa; phylum Arthropoda; class Insecta; order Blattodea; family Kalotermitidae; genus Cryptotermes; species Cryptotermes secundus. Next base: position 64,926 of record NW_019725859.1, read on the forward strand.
CTTGTGACGGCACACCGGTTGCGGAACACTGCCCTGTAGAACAGTGAGAGGGTCATCCTTACTCGTAGTTACGAGTCTTAAGTGTGCATTGACTGAAGTCATCGATCCAAAACCCGTCTTTAGTCACATTCCTCAAGTGTGACGATATGTATGCTTGCATCCGTTCACAGAGGTCTTGGATTTAGGGGGGGGGGCGTTGAAGTAACTTCGTGCCGTGCACGGTAGATTACTTTCATTGTTGTTCTCCTGTAACAGCACGTTTTTCAGCTATGCGTACCGAAATTGTTTCATCGTAAAGGAAAGGAAAGGGAAGAAAGAAAGGGTGAGAAAGTTTAAATAGAAATTAGCATAGGGCTCGAGACCGAAAGAAGGACGAATAAGAAAATCAAAGATAAAGGACTGCTTCACGTCATGAGAGTTATGCATTAGCAATTTGTTTCTCCAGTATAGCCATTCTGCCTTCAAGTTTTGGGACGTTTACGACAGCGCGTTAAGTCCTTGGCCGGATGAGTGGATATTGCATCGTGACAGTGCGTCTTCCCACACGTCAGTTTCGGTAACGGCTTGGGAACATCCACTGTAATTGTCTGATGTGGCCTCGTGCGGCTAGTTGGCATTTGAATCGCGTGAAACAGTTCAGAGTAGTGTGGTGCAGTACTAAAAACTGCACGTAGGAATGGCAGAGAGGCTGGAATGTGTACATATGTCCTTAGATAATCATTCCAGTCATTTCTGCTCTTTTAAGGAAGGCTGGACCTACATGAGTGTCTGAAGGAGAAAAGGACGTACGTACACTTGACGCAGAAAACGCGTCGTCGCTGTAGGTAGCAGGATTTTCATGTTTTCGCGAGTTTCTTCAAACGAATGCCGGAGTGCTGCTTGAAACAAGACATGATTAATTACCTGTTGCCTAGATTCTCACCATCCATTGTCATCCTCCATGTGAATTCGGTTCCAAAAGATCTGCCTCTTTAAATAACCCAAGAATGAATCTAATATCGGGAGCCGGGATAGCGCAGTCTGTAGAGCGACCGGCTACTGGTTGGACGACCGAGGGGTCGTAGTTCGACTCCCGGTAAGGTAAACAATTTTCTATTCTCTATGTCGTCCAGACCTGCTCTGGGGCCCACCAAGCCTCCTGGCCAATTGGTACCGGGGGTAAAGCGGTCGGGGCGTGACGCCACTCACCTCCACCTAGTGGCAAGGTCAAGAATACGTGGCTCTATACATCCACTCTTACATATCGGAGCACGCAGTAGCATAGTTGGTTGAGGCACTATGGTACAAGCCGGAAGTTCGCCAGTTCGATTCCCGGTGAAGCCTTTTTTTTTCAGTTAACCTAATCCTTCAAGCCGCACTGTGGCCCTGGGGTTGACTCAGCGTTTTAACAGAAATGAGTGCGAGGAATCTTCCTGGAGGTAAAGGGCGGCCGGCGTATAAGGCTGTGACAGTCTCACCGCCTTCTGTGAGCCTACTCTCTAGAAAATGTGGGAGCCTCGACGTCCCACAGCTCTCACGGAGATACACGTAGCTTTACCTTTATGAACGCAAATCGGTACGGAGTCAAGGTATCCTGACTGTGGCGTTCGTAGTTCTTCTGTCCTCAGAGACAAAGCTGGAATGGTATTTTGAGCACAGGACACAACTGATTTCTCCGATGCTCTTCCCGCTGTCGCAGACTTCATTCGTTCGATGCTATGTAAACCACGCAGTTGATGAAACGCCTTTAAATGAACAAACAAAACTCGGACATAGGAAGTTAAATGAAACACCTGCTCCATAAGTGGCCATCCTATAAATATACGTGTACTTATGTTGAAATGGTTGTATTCAGTAGCAGTCCCTTGTTTACTGCGATATTGAGGGCTGCGGATTTAAGATATCTGCGGTTTTACGTTTGGATCAAATTAGCAACCGCAATACTTGATTTCGTCGTTTCCGGCATTTATTTTTGTATACACAGGATTTTTTTTTTCACGCCAAGAATTAGCGCAGTTGATGAGAGTAGGGTAGTTGCACGCATTACACAGCCTCAGCACCCGACTTGTATGAGATTCATTTGAATAGTATCCTCTCATCTACACTTAGGTCTCCCAGGTCGTGTCTCCAACTGTTACACGTGTATTTTGGCTTTCACAAGCGTTTGACATAGGTAACAGTTCCTCAGTCCGTTTCCCATTAGGTGGGATTCTTACCAGTAGCAGCGTTTTTCAGGGGGAATGCTGTACTTGATTTTAATTTTATTACTTATTGCCTCTAGGCAGCAACTGTCTTAGAGTACTTCGCCACGAAGTTTGTTGAGTGTTAAACACGCTGTATTTATAAATTACAGTTCTGCTAAAGATTATTAAGTATTTTACTAACTCCGTGACCTTGAGTCCGCAAGCGAACTATACCGACCGAGCGACCGCCGCTTGTGGGCGAAGTTAGTGCCAACTTTATCGGATAGAGAGCGTCGCGTGTTCAGTGCAACGGATCCTCACGGCCGTTAATCTCGGTTTTCTAGACCGGAACCACTATTTCCTTGAAACAGCTCCTCAGTTATTCTCACGGGGCTGAGTGGACCCCTTTCCAGACCCACTACTACGCAGAAAATTTGGTAGCGCCGGGAATAGAACCCGGACCTCTGGATCTGTAGCCAGGAACTCTTAACACTAGACGACAGGTACTTTACTAAGCGTATGTAATTCTTTTTTTCTTTCCAATGGCTCTTCCAGACCTTTCAGGGCCCTGGCCTCTTCTTCGGTTCCGTAATAATTTTTCACAAACGGTAGGACTCCTTGGACGAGTGATCAGCTCGTCGCAAGGCGGTTACCTTTACACAGGACAAAACAAACACAGAATAAACGCATACACAGACCAAACATCAATGACTTAAGATGGATTCGAACCCCCCGATCCCAGCGTCCGAGCGTGCGAAGGCAGTTCGTGCCTTAGACCGCGCGGCTACTGTGACCTGCAAGCGTATGTGATATGTGTATATAAAAATAATATGGTTTGCTTAGTTCAGGAATAGATACTCCTGTCACTGACTGAAAATAACTTTACGTGTGCGCGTAAAGCCGTACTGTAGATGGCGTAAAGACCTCTGCGCGTAGCAACTGACAGTGTTTAGCATGGAGAGGATGTGTATTCTTAGCTGTAGTGAAATTCTGATGGAATTACACAGTTCTAAGTAAATAAACGTTGGAAAGGATTAGAACGCAGGTGTAACATAGCAAATGAACGGAAGATAATCAGAGGACTATTAGAAGAAACGCAGCTTCCACACATTAACATAAGTGCCGCACATTAATTGTAACAGTGCTGTAGTTTCCGGTTGTACTTTAATGTGAAACCTCGGCACCTTTTTGAAGACATAACCAAAGCGTTCTACTAATTGTTCCCTCCTTAATAGTACTGTGTACATATGCATATTTCTTTAACACACTTACTTATATTTTAAGCGAGTCGGGATAGCTCAGTCGGTATAGTGACTAGCTACTGGCTGGACGACCGTGAGGTTGGAGTTCGAGTCCCGGCGGGGCCAAGAATTTTCACTTCTCTGTGTCGTCCAGACCGGCTCTGGGGCCCACCCAGCCTCCTATTCAGTTGGTATCGGAGGCTCTTTCACCGGCAGTAAAGCGGCCAGGGCGTGAAGCTGACGATTCACCTCCAACTAGTGCCGAGGTCAAGAAAACGTGGGTCTATATATCCAGTCCCCCATACGTCTTCATGGCGTAGTGCTTAATTAGTTAAGCACAGGGACAACTTTACCTCGCTTATATTTGAAGTACCACTCTTTAGGTAAATTTCTACTGGAAGCATTTGTTTATCCACCAAAGTTATCGTTTGTAAATAACATTTTCTGGATTGAAATTTTTGTCGTTGGAGTTCGAGAAACGATGATATAACTGACAAAATGTGACTTGAGACCCGCAAAGTTTTACCAGTACATTTCAATTATACAGGCCGACTCTAAATTATTTTCGGGGTTTCCGTGGCCTATAATTTTCAAACCGGAAAACTACTTGCGGAATATGAAAGAGTTTTACTCAAAAAGTTTTATTTGACAATGCTATACTCGCCACATTGATGTCTGGGACAAAATATGTTACGCTTTCATATTCCGTAAGCTGTTTTATTTTGTTTCCCGTTTCAAATTTTAGGCCACGGAACCCCGACAATAATGTAGAATCACATTGTATTTGTTTGTGGGCTGCTGTGATATGTGAACGGTCTGTTAGATGTTTACATTACATGTAGGCTGCTGTTTAATGTGTAATTGGAAAATGTGAGGAAATGTAGGCCTACGCTTAGCGTAATGTTTTCTCAGGCTTATGGGTAAGTGTATTTGGCATGGGTGCGTGTTTCATATTTCTGCAAATTTTGTCCGGAACATATTCTGCACTAGTGAGATGCGCTGAGAAACGCTGCAGAGGCCTGTGTGTAAAATGTCCGATATTGCCGTACTTTGATCTCAGCCTAAGATAGAGGGCCTACAAACTTTAGTTAAACTCCATTACATCAAGACGTAAGATATAAACTTGCATTCATATTAAAAAGGGGTAAAACTATCCCTGTAACGGTCTGTGAAGGTCCGTAGTGTTGTGAGACGTTGAGGCTCTCACATTTTCTTAAGATAGTCGGCTTACAATGACGGTGAGGTCAGCCTTACGCGCCGGCCCCCCTTTACCCCCCATAAAGATTCCTGGTACACATTTCTTTTAGAGGCTGAGTCTAGTGACCGCATCGGGAATTGAACCCGCGACCTTCCGGCATGTAGCATAGAGCTTCAGCCAACTACGCTACCGCTTGCCTTTGTAGTGTACAAATATATTTGCAGAAAGCAAACAACTGTGTTTAATTGTGTGTAATTATAGCTACAGGATATAACAATAATGTGTAATGATTGCGTAGTTTTGTGGCGTATGGTGTAGTCGCGTGCCACAGTGTCACCACAATCTGGTATAAAGTTTTAAATATCCCCTCACTTATAAGACAACCTTTCTAAGAGTTAAGGTTCTCACATCTCTGGTTATGAAGACATGTCTTTTGGGATATAACGCCTTGTAGCTCGTTGGAAGTCACCCGACGTTTCGGATGGACATGAAAAGCTATCTCCTTAATGCCGATATATAAGTAGTTTGGATTATTTTTCGACCTGAAAATGGAGGCGATGTGTTGCGTGGAAATGTATATTATATATCTGTCTGCACGCCCCTGTTTGTTAGACATTTTTCTGTACCCATAATTAGGCTGATTTGGCCAGTAAATACGCTTGAATCATCTCGAGCAATTAGCCGCATCAAGCTGAAGTAAAGACCGACGTTTCGGAGACATGCCCTATTGCCCAAGAAGAGTTTAATGTAGACCTCAGATGTTATTCATGTCGTGAAATAATCGAAATTCCAGAAGGAAGGCGATTTAGTAGGGCAAAAGGAAACGCAGTTTTCCAAGATTGAAAATTTGTTAGTAAAAAGAGTTACCTGAATTGTGTGCTTTCAAGACAAGACGTAACGTAACGTTCGTATTAAGACTGACAGCAGTTTAAATACTGGGTGTATTTGTACGGTACGAACAACGTGACTTGGGGTTTAAAGGGGGCACAATATGTACAGCAGTTGCAACTAACCATGCCGGCAGAACTGATTCATCACGTTGTGGCATTCACTTCAATTTGTATGAATGTGAAATATGATCGACCGCTTCTGTGGTCAAGTGGACAGAGTTCCTGGGTACTGATCCAGAGGTCCCGGGTTCGATTCCCGGCGGCACCAGAATTTCTGAGAAGTAGTAGGTCTGGAACGGGGTCCACTCAGCCTCGTGAGGATAATTGAGGAGCTACTTGAATGGAAAAGTAGCGGTTTCGGTCTAGAAAACCGAAATTAACGTCAGTGGGGTTTCGTTGCTCTGACCACGCGACACCCTCTATCCGCTAAAGTTGGCACTAACTTCGCCGACAAGCGGCGGTCGCTCGGTCCGTATAGTTCGCTTGCGGACTACAGGCCACGGATTTTGTTTTTGTGAAATATGATCTCTGACATTGAGGCAAGAACATGGTCTGAAAGTATTTGAGAATAGGCTGCCGAGGAGAATCTTTGAACCGAAGAGGGATAAAATGAGAGATCGGAGAAACCCGCGTAACGAGGAGCTTCATAACTTGCACTCTTCGCCAGATACGAGTATACTTTGAATGACGAAGTCACGGAGGACTAGATGGGAAGTACATGAAGCACGCATTGAGAGGTATGCGTGCTCCATGGACTTAGTTTATAACAAATCCCTTAGAACAGAGTCCTAGAAAAGCGAATATTTCCTCAGTAACTATCGATTTTTAAATTTGAATGAAACACGTTTTCATCGAATATATCGCATCTCTTGCGGCGAAATGTTTATCTGCAATAGAATTTCTGCGGTTTTGAAGCTCGTCGGCCCTTTCCATGCCCTTAGCTTTGGCATGAGTAACTGGTGTGTCGAGAGTTGAACTGTGTAAACAGAAAAATTAATTTTGTGTTCACGATTAATAATGGAATGCACTTAAGGTAGGTTCAACAAAAAATACGCTTTAACGTTTTGCAGCACCTTCTGAAAAGAGATCACACGGTATTCATTCCGTCCAAAAGCACGCAGGGGAATTCCTAAAAGTATTTGTCATCAGGTTCAGTTTTAGTGTACACATTAAATTAACATGGCTATGGAGGTATCTGCTGATTCGATATTGTGATGTATAGACCTGTTTCTAAGCGATCAAATCCAGGAGGATGAGACGTAGCGGTGTTACCCTGAGTAATGGGATTAACGTGCCGAAAATCGGAAGGGAGGAGATCGTTTTGGAGACAAGTGTAGAAGGGAGGCTGATATTAATGAAATAGGATATGAGAGCTCGTTTTGGAGACAAGTATAGAGGGGAGGCTAATATTAATGAGATAGGATATGAGAGCTCGTTTTGGAGACAAGTGTAGAAGGGAGGCTGATATTAATGAAATAGGATATGAGAGCTCGTTTTGGAGACAAGTGTAGAAGGGAGGCTGATATTAAAGAAATAGGATATGAGAGCTTGGAAATAGGTTCGTCCTGTTATAACAGCGGTTTAGCCACGGCCTGTTGCCAGTACGATGCTAATGAACATTCGGGTTTCATAAACGGTGTGGAACTTTCTGGTCAGTTGAACGGCTGTTAGTTTCTAAGAACGGATTCTTCTCCATGGAAGTAGGTAGTGCAAAAAGGGTGCAAGGAAGTAGAGCGTGATAGTGTGGATTGCATTAAATAGGCTGAGGATAGGGTCCAGTGGCGAGCTCATGTGAACGCGGCACTGAACTTCCGCGTACCATAGAACGTTGAATTTCTTATCCAGTAGAGCATCTCAGTTTGTCCAGGAGGAATTTGCAGCATGGAATTAGACAAAAGAGCTCCCTAATTAAAGCTACAGAAACAGCTCAGAAATCAAAATTGACCCTGTGTCCGGCTGCAAACCCAAACCCGTTCTAGTTCCCTAGTCTGAGTCCTAGCACAAGGTCTCGTTAGGCTTCTGCGCGATATCATAAATGAAAAGCAAACACTTTTTCTCCGGCTGTCATCTCAATTTACCTTGTTCGTCCCCTGTACATTCGATGGTGCCTGGTCGCCTTGAATAGAGCGTGGTTAATAAACTGCCTGTGAATTGATAATATGAGATAAGCAGCCTTGACATTTTAAGATCGCTTTTTTTTTTGTTTGACTTCGAGTCGAGATAGCGAGGGGCTATGAGGTGGACGGTCCGGGTTTGATTCCCGGTGGTGTAAAATTTTTCTCTTTTCTACAGCGTCAAGACCTCCCCTGGGCCATACTCAGCCTCCTATCCATTTGGTACCGAGGGCTCTTTCCCTGGGGGTTAAAGTGGCCGGGGTGTGAAGCTGACCACTTACCTCCAGATAGCGCCGAGGTCAAGAATGATGGAGCTATACCTCCACTCCCCGATGTCTTCATTCATTCATCAGTAATCTGTCAAGAAGACAGGTCCACAGTCTCTTCCAAAACAGTTCTTCCAGTTAATGCGATCTCAAGCTTTCTCCTTCATGGCGTGGTAACTAATTAAGCACAGAGACAACTTCACATTTACCTTTACCTTCGTGTAGTTTGACATGTGGTTACCCACGTTTCCGACAAACTTACAGCCTCAGTATATACCATGAAGATTGAGGCAGCAGGTTTCTCCGAAACGCTAGGGACCACTTACGAAGCTACATGGTGTGACAATCCAAAAATATCAGTTTATTAATTGTTACAAGCTTCAAATATGCGTTTTCATTGTTGCTTTCCTCATAACTCGTTTCAAATTAGGTTTTAGGATATGTGAAGTGGTATATGCCGCACAAAGTGATAATTTTGTAAACGGGCTTTGTGAGTCGGCCGAGATAGAAAGTTTGTGATATTGGTTGGGCATGTTAGCGTGTCTTCAAGTTCTACGGTTAACTTTCAGGTCTGCGAAAAGACATGGAAGTGTACACTTCTCGAACAGTATCTGAAGAAAAGTGTAGCATAACTTCAGTTGTGACTTACATAATTCCTCGTAATGCATTCCGGTAAGAGACCAAGTTCAGTTGTCCTAGCAACGCGACTGCCAGTTGGCACAGCTATAAACAAGTGAATGCGTACATAGCGAAACCAAGAGGTTTACGAGCTTGAAAACGGTGAAACGGCCGGGTGTGGCTTTTCTTCTAGCCCATTTTGTTTGTACTCCCTCCTGTCATTCGAATTAACTGTACTGCGTTATTATCTTTGATAAGTAAATACTTGTATTCCAGACCGAACGTTTTGTAGAACTTCAGTTTCTGTTTAGTGTGTTCTCTGTGTGGAGGCGGATTCGAATACCTCCACCGTAGCCCTGCGAGTCGTAGAAGACGACGAAAAGGGAACCTGGTGCCTGTGGGTGTAATTGGGCCACCATGTCACTGGGAGACCTGGTTCTCCAGGTTGGACGTTGGACGTAAGGCTGATATCCTCGCTCTGTAAAAAGAATATACTGTTGCGAAATCCAAAGAAGTGAAAACTGGATGCAGTCTGGCAGAATCTTCTAAGGAAGGCCGTGGCTCAAAAAGGGCTGTTCTGCCAGTGATGACGTAAATGCGCGTATGTGTAGAGTCTGCAGAGCTCTGTGCCGAATGCCGAAGACCAACTTTATTAAAATTGTCACGGTTAGGGAATGAAATGAAGCCGTACGAAAAGGAAGTTAGTTTCGGAGACTGTCTTTACCTCCATCATCAGGGGTTGATGTGATGAGTGACGCGACACCGGGCTCTGTTGAAGTACGGACAGTCGCTCCATTCTTATTAACCCCTGATGAAACACTCTTAGAAGCACTGGTTACAAACTCGCCTTCAGAAGACACCGATTGTCAGGATAATTGCTTGCATGGCCATACAGCTGAATGGACAATTTCGAACAAAGTTCTGTCTATACTGGTGATTCTCTTGTAGAAATAAACATTAGTGTATAAATCAGAGAAATGTGTTTTATATACCAAAGTTGTGGTCAGCCCAGGATAATATTGTCGCGTATCGCGGGGTATATCGCGACAAATAAATTNCAGTTAATGCGATCTCAAGCTTTCTCCTTCATGGCGTGGTAACTAATTAAGCACAGAGACAGCTTCACCTTTACCTTACTTTACCTTCGTGTAGTTTGACATGTGGTTACCCACGTTTCCGACAAACTTACAGCCTCAGTATATACCATGAAGATTGAGGCAGCAGGTTTCTCCGAAACGCTAGGGACCACTTACGAAGCTACATGGTGTGACAATCCAAAAATATCAGTTTATTAATTGTTACAAGCTTCAAATATGCGTTTTCATTGTTGCTTTCCTCATAACTCGTTTCAAATTAGGTTTTAGGATATGTGAAGTGGTATATGCCGCACAAAGTGATAGTTTTGTAAACGGGCTTTGTGAGTCGGCCGAGATAGAAAGTTTGTGATATTGGTTGGGCATGTTAGCGTGTCTTCAAGTTCTACGGTTAACTTTCAGGTCTGCGAAAAGACATGGAAGTGTACACTTCTCGAACAGTATCTGAAGAAAAGTGTAGCATAACTTCAGTTGTGACTTACATAATTCCTCGTAATGCATTCCGGTAAGAGACCAAGTTCAGTTGTCCTAGCAACGCGACTGCCAGTTGGCACAGCTATAAACAAGTGAATGCGTACATAGCGAAACCAAGAGGTTTACGAGCTTGAAAACGGTGAAACGGCCGGGTGTGGCTTTTCTTCTAGCCCATTTTGTTTGTACTCCCTCCTGTCATTCGAATTAACTGTACTGCGTTATTATCTTTGATAAGTAAATACTTGTATTCCAGACCGAACGTTTTGTAGAACTTCAGTTTCTGTTTAGTGTGTTCTCTGTGTGGAGGCGGATTCGAATACCTCCACCGTAGCCCTGCGAGTCGTAGAAGACGACGAAAAGGGAACCTGGTGCCTGTGGGTGTAATTGGGCCACCATGTCACTGGGAGACCTGGTTCTCCAGGTTGGACGTTGGACGTAAGGCTGATACCCTTGCTCTGTAAAAAGAATATACTGTTGCGAAATCCAAAGAAGTGAAAACTGGATGCAGTCTGGCAGAATCTTCTAAGGAAGGCCGTGGCTCAAAAAGGGCTGTTCTGCCAGTGATGACGTAAATGCGCGTATGTGTAGAGTCTGCAGAGCTCTGTGCCGAATGCCGAAGACCAACTTTATTAAAATTGTCACGGTTAGGGAATGAAATGAAGCCGTACGAAAAGGAAGTTAGTTTCGGAGACTGTCTTTACCTCCATCATCAGGGGTTGATGTGATGAGTGACGCGACACCGGGCTCTGTTGAAGTACGGACAGTCGCTCCATTCTTATTAACCCCTGATGAAACACTCTTAGAAGCACTGGTTACAAACTCGCCTTCAGAAGACACCGATTGTCAGGATAATTGCTTGCATGGCCATACAGCTGAATGGACAATTTCGAACAAAGTTCTGTCTATACTGGTGATTCTCTTGTAGAAATAAACATTAGTGTATAAATCAGAGAAATGTGTTTTATATACCAAAGTTGTGGTCAGCCCAGGATAATATTGTCGCGTATCGCGGGGTATATCGCGACAAATAAATTCTCGATGTATTCGATGTAGCGAATTTTATTTCACATTCGCTCATACAATCACCCAAATTACAGATTCACGATTACTGCTATCTGCAGTATCACAATTGGTACACTCCAAATGCCACAATACAACTGAAGTCGCCGACTGCTACAGTAGAACTCGCTGGTAGCCACGTTAGAACTGACTGGTACCAGCTGTGCAGCTCACTTATATAGCTGCAATGCTTGCCGGTTGCGTAATGAGCGCCACGTCATCCTGTTACGTCACCGCTGTTGATTCGCCTTGCATAGTTACCCGGTTACGGAGCTCGGCTATCTTCGGCTCCGCTCGTGACGTCACCGCGCATAGCTGCCAGGATGCGGGGTGATTACTCGCCTATTACGCGAGCGTTACGTTACCGCTGAGGGGTGGGAGGG
>NW_019725859.1:76430-87832 GCF_002891405.2 Cryptotermes secundus
GTCCTACGTCATGACGAATGCTGGAATTTTGCGAGGAAATGGGACGCAACTTTGTATTCCTCCTTTAGTACACTTATCTATTTAACCATTTGGGGTAATCTTCCCAGTCGATTTGTCCGTCAGCTATCTGTTTGAAAGAGCATTAAATAACCAGAAAATACGTCTTCATTAATGATTATTAATTTATTTCATCAGTATGAATGTCCTTTCTGGAGAATCGTTGAAAGATATTAGATTTGAGGGAAGAATTTATGAGATTACCAGCAGCGTTTATCTCTCATCTGCAGGTGTGATAACCTGATTTATCTTCCTCCTGTGGGAAATAATATACACGTATAGCGCGGTAGCATTTTATGCTACAGTGCGTTACCGAAGGCCTCACATATTTTAAACCTTGCAAATTCAGGACAAGTTTTGAAACATATACGCGATTCTTGCCAATTTTTTTCCCGCATTATTTAAAACTTTGCGCATAAAGTGAGACTTTATCAACACTTTTATATCGCAGTATTTCAGATTCGCATAAAATGCGACCACATTGCATTCCGAATAATGATTACTGTAATGTAGCATAGATATGAAGTGTCCTGTCTTGTATACGACTATAACGCCGTGTAATCATGTGAAAGTCAGCCGACGTTTCGGAGGAACATGTCGCCTTCATGTTCAGGGCTGAAGAATGAGCTAAGAAGCGAGGTTTCATGATAGGTCCTTGGCTTGCTCTTCAGCCCTGAAGATGGAGGCTACATGTTCTTCCGAAACATTGGTTGAGTTTCACCGGGCTATATGACGTTAGAACACTTCATAACCACCGCTGTTATAACCTCCAGTCCTCCATTAATACATTTATTGTTACTAACGGCGTTCTGTGAAGGTAATTAATTTAGACCTGCTTAAAGGGTAGAATAATGAACAGCAAATTATCTAAAGTTCTCCGTATGAAATATCAGTGAAATCTGTTGAATTGATGGGATAGTCTGTTTATGACTGTGTGTAAGCTCAGCTCTGTTATGGATCGAAGTGCATTATGGGGTGCATGGATAACCAGTTTATAGTCTTGTATACTCATAAACGAGGCCTTATTATGAATCAGTATGACTGAAAATAGTAACTGCTCAATAGTGTTTAGTGCAAAACTTCCACAAACAAACAAAACAAACTCCGTGGCTCTAGTCTGCAGGGAAACTATACCGACCGAGCAACCGCCGCTTGTCGGCGAAGTTAGTGTCAACTTTAGCGTATAGAGAGGGTGTCGCTTTGTCAATGCAACGATTCCCCACGGCCGATAATTTCGGTTTTCTACACCGGAGCCGCTCTTTACTTGAAATAGCTCCTCAGTTATCATCACGAGGCTGAGTAGACCCAGTTCCAGACCCACTACTCTGAAAATATGGTAGCGCCGGGAATCGAACCCGGGACCTCTGGGTCTGTAGCCAGGAACTCTGACAACTAGACCACAGTTCTACATCGATTTTAAATGCTTGTAAAACCTATATAACTCTTTGGTTCCTCGTATTTGGACACAGACAGGCGTGACCTGTGCCGTGTGATCCTGTTATTTAGTTTATGTATGGCCCTGATAATGAAGTTACTTGGAGGATGAAAACTATCGATTAAACATTAGTGGACAGGTGACAAAGGGGGCTGCCAGGAACCCCAAATCGGGTACGTATTTCCGAAAAACGTTAAAAACTAGTGTAGCACCGTTATCTCTGTAGTGACACAGAACTTTGTTGTTAGCGTATAAATACGCATAATTTTAATTAATATTTTAGCACAATATGACTCACTAAAAGTATTCATAAGCAGGGCTAAACAAATGCTGATTCAGTTCATCAGTCAGACAAAAGTTGAAGACTTAAAATACCGTCCCTTATGTTATATATATTGTCACGTGTTGGGTGTATAACACGACAAATAACTTCACGCCGTTCTGGATCTAGCGAATTTATTGCACAATCGCTCTTACATTTACACAGTTTACAGTTTCACAACTACTGCCATCGGCAGTATCACACTTCTCCTGCTTCCATTCACTCCGGCGAATGCTAGACTACAACTGACTGGTTACTTCTCTCTCACTGACAGATACTCCTGTTATGTAGCTTCTGCACTAACAACACAGAAAACAGTTACGTGATAGCTTTCACTGTTGTGTGACGTCCTGTTTACCGATTGCCTAGCAACAGTCGCTGCACGGGCTCCCCTGTTGAATGACCGCACAACTTCGGAAATGGAATGCCCCATCCCCCTGGCACCCACTATTATGCCCCGTTCAAACCCCGATAACTCACGTCGGCTTGCCATGAGCAGGCTGGACGGTGTTCAACCTGACTCACGAGAGAACACCTCACAACTGATACTGCTCTGGGCATTCCCAAGCCGTCAAGGGACCTTGGCGCCACTTAAATATAAATTTACATACTGCTATCCCATGACTTTTGGCACATATATATACTGTACATATATACTGTATATACTCGTAGTATTTTTAAGTCCATACATAGATGAAATTATTGGGGATCATCAGTGTGGGTTTCGACGTAACAGATCAACTACACGTCAGATCTTTTGCATTCGTCAGATATTGTAGAAAAAATGGGAGTACGATGAGACAGTACATCAGCTATTCATGTACTTCAAAAAAGCCTATGATTCAGTTAGGAGGGAAGTATTGTACAATATTCTGACAGAGTTTGGGATAAAATGTGTTTAAACGAAACGTATAGTAATGTCCGTATAGGTAAACATTTGTCTGATGAATTTGCTATCCAGAATGGTCTAAAACAAGGAGATGCTTTATCGCCACTCCTTTTCAACTTTGCTTTAGAATATGCCATTAGGAAAGTCCAGGGAAACCAGGTGGGACTGAAATTAAATGGGACATGTCAACCATTGGTTGATGATGTGAATCTGCTGTGTGATAATACAGATACCATAAAGGAAAACACACAAACTTTAATTGACGCAAGTAAAGAGGTTGGTCTAGATTCTAGACTCTAGAAGTAAACACAAAGAAAAGTAAGTATATGTTACTGTCTCGTCACCAAAATGCAGGACAAAATCATGACATAAAGGTAGGAAACAGATGTTCTGAAAATGTGGCACAGTTCAGATATTTGGGAAAAACGATAACAGATCGAAACCTGATTCAGGAGGAAATTAAGAGGAGATTGAACTCGGGTAATGCTTGCTACCATTCAGTCCAGAACCTTTTTGTCTTCTCGTCTGCTGTCCAAAAACATAACAATTAGAATATACAAAATTATAATTTTGCCCGTGGTTCTGTATGGGTGTGAAACTTGGTCTCTGACATTAAGGGAGGAACATAGACTGAGGGTGTTTGAGAACAGGGTGCTGAGGAGAATACGTGGACCGAAGAGAGATGAAGTGACAGGAGGTTGGAGAAAACTGCATAATGAGGAGCTTCATATCTTGTACCCTTCTCTAAGTATAATTAGAACGATCAAGTCAAGGAGGATGAGGTGGGCAGGTCATGTAGCACGAATGGGGGAGACGAGGAGTGCGTGTAGGATAATGATGGGAAAACCGTAAGGAAGGAGACCACTGGGAAGACCAAGACGTAGGTGGGTGAACAGTATTAAAATGGAGCTTAGAGAGATAGGATGGGATGAATTGGATAGATCTGGCTCAGGATAGGGACCAGTGGAGGGCTCTTATGAACACTGTAATGAACCTTCGGGTTCTATAAAATGCTGGGAAATTCTTGAGTTGCTGCGGAATTGGCAGATGGCTCCAGTCTGGGAGTGAATCAGTTGGAGCAATTAGTGAGTTGTGAGACAGTCGCCGGCTAGTAAAGGCGTGAATACGGTAGCTAAGGAAGTTACAGCGTTGGAAGCCGTTGCCAGGCTGTAAGTGGCGAAGACACAACCGACTGAGAAGGCGTAAGTGTGTGTTCTGGTACTGCAGAGAGTGAGAATTAGCGATATTGCTAAAATTATTTGTAGTTCCGTTCTGTCAGTGTTCAATAAATCCAAACCCCGTCTATAGCCACTCACACGCGTGACAGTTTGTGTGCAATATCTCATGTGCTGTTCAGATTTACCCTGCAGTATGTGTGGAAAAGAGTGAGACAGGAAGTAAATAAGTAAAGTCCCTGTGCCTAATCGGTTGAGCACTACGCCCTGAAGGCATATGGATGAGTGGAGGTATAGCTCCACCATTGTTGACCTCGGCACGAGATGGAGATGAGTGAGTGGTCATCATCACGCACTAGCCCCCTAACCAACAAGGAAGAGCCCCCGTTAACCATTGGAGCCAGTGTGGACGCTGTGGAGAAAAGAAAAATCTCTTGCCCCTACAGGGAGTCGAACTCCAACTGCCCGGCCCGTAGTCCATCACCGTTCTGTCTGAGCTGAGGGAGGGGAGGCTGTTAAATAAATCGAAGATGTTTCCGTTAGTCGACCTTGATTTTTCGCTTGTCACGGAGGCGCAGAGCTGGGTTGTTGAGCCCTGTTTGCAATACTGGGGACAGCGCCCAGCTCCAACAGTACCAAATTTATCTGGAATTTCCTTCTTCACAGCCGTCTCCAGAATCGGTAGCGGGAAATCTTTCAGCAGGGGATACGTCGCGGCAGAAGCCTAAAATTAACCATAACCCCAAACCCCTAACTGTAACTTTGGTGGAAGCAAGTGTGGGTGGGGCAGGTAGCTCTCGTGGGATGGGTCGCCGGAAACTTTAAAGAAAGAAAGCAGTTCGAAGACCTAGGCATAGATGTTATAATATTAAAATGCATCATAAATCTGATGTTAGGTTGTCACTAAGTTTGACTGGCATAAAACACAGCAATTGATAACTAGGAATTTAGAAAACAGGTAATAGGGGACCAGCTGTTAATTTACGCAGTTGTACAACGCAGTGGTCGGTCTCTTGTTTCGTATTATCCGGATGTACTGCAGAAGGATGTGAGACGCGGTGTCATATTCATGTATCGGCTACATGTAACGTGCCTCGCTTCTGCACTTCTCGGTTACGTCATTATGAACAAAACAGATTTCCGGTGATTGGAGCCGGAATAGCTCAGTTGATATAGCGATTAGACAAAGGGTTGAACAGCGATTGCCGGCAGGGGCAAGAGATTTTTGTCTTCACAGTGTCGAGACAGGCTCTGGGGCGGGCTCACTCAGCCTCCGTGGGCTATTTCCGTGGGCTATTTCCTAGGCGGTAAAGCTACAAGGGCGCGAAGCAGACCACACATCTCCATCATGTGCCGAAGTCAACAGTGGTGGATCTCTACCTCCACTCCTCCATGCATCTTTATTGTGTGGTGCCCAGGTATAACTTCACCTGTACATTTCCACCGCTTTTCTCTTGACTGTAGGCCGAAGGTTTGCAGTATCTTGCATGATCTGTGTGTTTCTGTGTCTTCCGAAATAAGTTGAGTGCCCATTTCTGAACGAAGCCACTGTGCCAAGCATGGAATGGTTTTTCACATCACGATGACGTAACCTTCGGATTCAACAAAACGGAATTTCTGTACGAGGTCATGAGTGGCAACTGCTGGCGGAAGGCTTTCTGTACTGCTCCGTCCTCAGTAACTTTCGTGGCCGCCATGTTGATAATTATAAAGCGAAGTGGCGTTCAGTAGCCTGCGGTATGTAGCAAGTTTAATAAAGGTAAAGTTGTCACTGTGCTTTACGCCATGAAGGCGTATGGGGGAGTGGATATATAGACCCACATTTTCTTGACCTTGGGACTGGTTTGAGGTGAGTGGTCAGCTTCACGCGGAAAGAGCCCCCGGTACCCATTGTATAGGAGGTTGGGTGGACCCCAGAGCCAGTTTGGACATGGCGAAGAGAAAATGTTTGACCCTACCGGAACTCGAACTCCGACCCCTCGGTCGTCCAGCCCGTAGCCAATCGAGCAGGTTTAATACACATTGGTTATTTGGTTCTAGATTCCCTAAGAATACACAGAAGTCAGTCGTGAAATTGTAAGCCTACTTCCCGTACATTACGGACAGTTTGCCGAAATAAAAATTACCTTAGTACTTTACCCTGTATAGAGCCTCTGTGGTGTCTTATGGATGTGGAGGTTTGGACTGTCACTGTTATTCTGTGAAGATGACCCAAATTAGTGCGTTTGTGTGGGCTCGTATAGCTGCAATTCCCAGTTCTGTTGGGTCAGCACTTTCAGGCCATTGAGAACTGTGTGCGGTACACTGTTCTTGCACCGTCTCGCCCAGAAACAGGCACAAATAGGTCTCTTCTTTGTGTGGATTTGAACCAGAGAGGTTCCCGCCCCTTTTTGATCTAAGAACACGGCCCTTCATTAATAATAATAATAACACTGAATGACTTAATTTACACTTTTCCACGTTACGTTCCGATGACGTCGTACTTGAAGACATTTCTCCTCTGAAGAAGTCGAGATACTTATGGCGTATTACCTTGTAGCGAAAGCCCATTCCTCATATTGTCTCCAGTTCGATACGTGATGTGTTCACACTGAATTTGTAGTGCTTAGATTTCCCCTAATTGTTTTCATTTTTAGGAAAATCCAAGAAAAGCAGGTGGGAATGAAATTAAATGGGGCACATTGACTTGTGATCTATGCTGAAAATAACGTTATCTGTCTGTTCCTGTTGCTCCCAAGGAGCATAGGGCATCCGTGAACCGTTTCGATTCACTTCAGTTTCTTAAACTCAGACAGTCGGTAGGACTCCTTGGACGCAAGGCCGCTACCTACACAGGACAACACAAACACACAATAAACGCAAACATCCATTTCTTTAGTGGGATTCGAACCGACGATCCCAGCGTTCGAGTGTGTGAAGACAGACCATGCCTTAGGCCGCGCGGTCACTGTGACAGGCAAAGAAAAGCGCAGGAGTAAACGTAGAGAAAGCGTAGAGCATACTCGTATTGACCTCCCGTCACCCGAATGCAGGGCAGAATCAGTGGATCAGTAGATCAGAGGTTTGAGAACAACAGTAACGTGTCAGTTCGGGTAGTGTTTGCTTTCGTTCTTCCCATCTGCTGCCTAAAACGTAAAAACGAAACACCCAAAACTATATAATTTTGCCTGTAGTTTTGTACGGGTGTGAAATTTTGTCCCTGACATTAAGGGAAGAACATGGTGCTGAGGAGAGTATTTAGACCGAAGAAGGATGAAATAACAGGAGGTTGGAGAAAATTTGCATAGTAAGGAACTTCATAACTTGTACTATTCGCCAGATTAGAATGACCAAGCCTAGGAGGATTGTATGGGCAGGGCATGCCAGAAGAGGGAGAGCACTAGGAAGATCATTAAGCTGGATCTTAGAGAAATAGGATGTGGTGGTAGGGACTGGTAATGAACCTTGGGGTTCCACAAAGTGTTGGGAAATTCATGAGTAACTAAGCGACTGGTGACTTCTCAAGAAGGACGCAGCTTGAGGCAGTTAGTTGGTTTAACTTTACCGTGTGTTCATCAGTACTTGCGGTTCGTTCAGCATGAAACTAGCGAAGGCTTGAGGCCGATCCCAAACCCTTTCCCCGTTCCTTATCGCACTTGTCATATCCGTATCGACTTCAGCACGCAGCAAATGCGGTGTTGCCGCTATGGAGTTGTAAACCGAGTAGACCTCTGTTCGCTTAAAACTTCCTGCAGTAGGTGACGTATCTTCTGTTTGCTTCCCGTACTCTCATGCATAGTGTACTCCTGTCGCAGCGCTCGTGTTTGTCGTAATTGGTTCATCAGCAATAAAGCTGGGTGGCGCGCAGGTTTGTTAAAAGTTAAGATTTTTCTTGATAAGCTTGTTACGAAATTGTCCAAACATTTTCCAGGAGGATGAAGTGGGCAGGGCATGTAGCACGAATGGGGGAGAAGAGGAATGCATATAGGATATTGGTGGGAAAGCCAGAAAGAAAGAGACCACTGGAAAGACCAAGGCGTAGGTGGGTGAGCAATATTAAAATGGATCTTGGAGTGATAGGATGGGATGTATTGGATTGATCTTGCTCAGGATAGGGACAAGTGGAGGGCTCTTGTGAACACGGTAATGAACCTTCGGGGTTTCATAAAATGCTGGGAAATTCTTGAGTATCTGCAGAATTTGGCGGCTCCTCAAGAAGGGCTCAGATCCATGAGTAAATAAGTAACTGAGATTTTTCTTGGCCTTTTCGTGAATGAAAGACTAGGTGATTAGTTAAGCAGACTTAAAAGACGACTCAGTTTAAGTGGTTATTCGCAGTAGTCTGTAGGCTTATATTGAACAGTTCGCAGCAGAACTAAACTTCTTTTTCTGCCCTTCGTACTAAGCCCTATGGCCTGTTCCCAATAGAATTAATGTGAAACTGTGGATCTAATAGACAGTCTGTAAGACTCCTTGGACGAGTGATGAGCCCTGTCCTAAGGCCGCTACCTACACGGGACAACACACAAAAGAAACGCGGACAGACATTCATGTTTCGAGTGAGATTCGAACCCTCGATCCTGGTGTTTGAGCGGGAGAAGGACTTCTATGCCTTGAACCTCTCGGCAACTGTAATCGGCGAATTTAAAACTAAATTTTAAATTAAGCCCGTAATAGTGGAGTTTCCCCCACGCCAGATGTACGCATTCTTCTGTTAATCGTAACCGGCTCTGAATAACGTGACTGAGTAAAGCTTAACTTTTTTATAGCTTCTTTTAAGATTACAGGTTTCTGGAATGTTAGGTACATATTTACCGGCGTTTCGTAGGAACCTGCCGCCTCAATTGCCAGTTCTATCCGGAAGATGGAAGCTCCATGTCCCTCCGAAACGTTGGTGCGTATCCGCCAGATTACACGGAGTCACATCCCTGTAGACGTAATCTTAATATTTACAGCCGGGAATACCTCATATCCCTTCCCGCAGCTTTTCGTCCTTCGTGTAAAAATGCCTCGTAACTGGAACGCTGCGTTGTGAAACTTATCCAGAAGGCAGGCTGTCCTGACAGGTTTTTCGTGAATTTCTGCAGTTTCTGCGTGGAACATCGGAATCATGCCTGAAATTAAAGTTACTCATATTTTGGCCGCGCCATAGCTCAAGCGGTTAGTCGCTGGCTTCCCGGGTTCGATCCCGGGTCTGGTCAAGTGGAATTTGTGGTGGACAAAGTGGCGCAGGGGCAGGTTTTCTCCGAGTACTTCGGTTTCCCCTGCCAATCTTCATTCCACCAATTGCTCCACAATCACCCTCACCTATCATCTGGGGCTGGTACAGTAAGCCAGAAGTGGCCGCAGTGCAAGGGACTTAGTCCCACACACTAGCAATAAAAGAAAATACTTACCTTTTCCGTTACACAATCCGTAATCGTTCTGCCGTCACACTGCGTGGTTGAGGATGCGCCGTTAGATGAACCCAGGAAACCTTATGAAGGGCCTGCATTCCATTAAAGTCTGTCAACTATGTGCAGAATACTTCCTCGTATAAACGCATTTTAAATAATAACTAAACAATATTTTAAAGCTTTCGTCGCAGAGGAGATGCTTAAGACGAGTTCAGAAAATATTTGTACAATATAAACGGGATTGTGCCGGTCCCCAAACCGCATCAGAACGTATCGAAATACTTTTTATTTATTTATTTATTTTATATAGGTTTACCTCTGTCATTATAATGGGGGGAACCTATTAAGGCAATTAAATCATAAAGCCTGAAATTGACTGCGTATGCAGCACGCTTGGAGAAACAGGACATTTCGAGAACGGAGCCGCAAAAGGGAAGATTATGTCCAAATCAATCAGTCTGGTGTAGTAACTGGAATTTTGACAAGAGGTTTATTTCTTCAGGATAGGAAACTGGTTGAAGAACCGAATAACTGATTGAATTTTATATGAACATAAGCAAATGAACGGATAGTTTCAGTGGGCATAAACTTATGTTTTTGTTTCTCCAGAGTCAATTATTTTCATTTTCATTCTGTAAAGAATTGTGAAATGAGCGGTGATTGGGTAGCATTTTATTTAACATCAATCGGTTTTATTTAATGAAGACAGTGAAATAATGAACTCACACAGTCTGCTCATAGATCGGACGTCTGTAATAAATTCGTAATGTTTGTAAGTACTAGTTGCGTATTACATTAAACTTCTCCAAACGGTAACAAGGCGATTTGACCGTCTGATGCGTGCAAATGCGTGCACTGCAGGGCAGAGAACTGAATTAGCCTCCCCCCAATTAAATTTAGCTTCCAAACAACGAAAGCATGTGATGCAGACATCTTTTACGGCAGTGGCGCCACAGGCGATAAGTATGGAAAATGTATAATGCGCATTGGTTACCTAGCGACGAAGCAGCACGGCGTAGTTAGCTTTGCGCATGTCTGCACCTGACCACCACATAGTCCGGAAGGAAATTTGGGAGGCAGAAGACTAAACATTCAAAGGTCTAGGTTATTCTGACTTACGCAAAACAAGTTTCCATATGCAATAATAATTGTTAGCTGTTCAGACTGCCTTGGCGTGGGAAGTGAACTATCTCGTAGATAGCGAGAAAAGTACGAGAACCGGAAGAATAAAGACCTCTGTATTTCGCTTTCAAAATTCGAGTTAAAGTGCAAATACACAAGTCAAACATATTATGTTGTTCACGAACACAGAAGTTTCCATTCTCCCTTCCATAACCGTGAAACCCAAATTAAAATGAATAAATATAAAATGGTTTACACTGTTTGAACAGGCAAGCATTTGATTTGATTATTAACAGAAGTTATTGATAAAATGTGAATAATTATTTTTTACAGCATTGACGTCACTAGCTACGCACTGTTCAGTGTTCTCGAAATTGTGCAGATACTTGACCAAGGAACCTCCCCCCCCCCGAACCAGCTTCGTTTATGTTCTGGATCCCAGCCGGGATCTTTTGCAGTTTTTATTGGTATATCTTTCTAGGTGTAAAGCGGCCGGATCGCGAAGCTGCTCATTTACCTGAACCCAGGACAGGTTACTGCGTGGATGTTTCCGCCACACGCCTGTACTTATGCTTAGACGAAGGGTTGCCTTTGTTAAAATTGAAATCAAAAGGCCTGGGTTGGTTCTCATTTTGGCGCTAAGTTGGTGTCAGAAATTAAGAACAACGGAAATGGCCGGTGTGTGAGAGAAGACTGACACCTTATTATGTGTATTATCGAGAAACTATTTTACATGTGCAAAATACAGGCACAGCTGTAACGTTGGAAGGCCCTGTCAATAGAAATACAGCTCCAGATAATTAACTGGATATTTTGAGTACCGAAAGAGGAAAACATAGCAACAATACTTATACCATTGTCTGTCATGGCGAGCCCTCTTCACAGTAAGGCCTGTTCTTGCTTGGAATATCGTTCATTTAAGCTCCAAGTTGTTCCGTATCTAAAATGAATGATCAGAAATCTTGCACATCTATTTGTATGATGAATAACAAGAAATGAATATTTTTCGAAGGGGTTGTTCCCCCCC
>NW_019725859.1:87837-105929 GCF_002891405.2 Cryptotermes secundus
ACACACATTCATTGGCACTACAGCCCCAGTGGGCCTAGGCCTACCTCCATGAAACTTTCCGTTTCACTTCGGTTTACTAGATCTTAGGCATTCGGTAGGACTCCTAGAGCGGGTGATCAGCTCGTCGCAAAGCCTCTACCTGTACACAAACACAGAAAAACGCACACACACAAACTAAACATCCATGCCATGAGTGGGATTCGAACCCACGATCCCGGTTTCCAAGCGATCGAAGACAGTACATGCCTTAGACCGCTCGGCTACCGTGACCGGCCGAAGGTCTCTTACCAAACATTATTTCAGGAACCGATGTGTCTTTTTTTAAATTGGCTTAGTGGGGTGGTGGAGTCCAACTGGGTCCACTCGGCACGGTGGCCACTGATTGGCCTATTGTAGCCTGGCCCGGGTGATTATGATGGTGGAGAATTTGGTGGAATGAAGATTGGCAGAGAAACCGAAGTACTCGGAGGAAACCCGCCCCCGCGTCACTTTGTCCACCACAAATCCTACTTGACCAGACCCGGGATCGAACCCGGGCCGCCGCGGTGGAAAGCCAGCGACTAACCGCTTGAGCTATGGCGCGGCCTAAGTGTCTTTTGTTTCGTTCTCAACATCAGTTTCATGCTCCTGCAATGTTTTTTTGTTGATTGTCTGGAATTAAGAAGTGGCCTGCAGGGGCAAAACGTACATACCAGGTTTTATGAAAATCGGGGAATTGTTTAAAAGTTGGATAGAGAAGACAAATAACATAATTTGATAAGCCTGCATTAAAACAGCAAAATAAAATAACGATAAATAAAGAAATTAGGTAAAAGTAAAAGGTGAAGTTTTTCCGGTGCATGATTAACTAATCCCACGATACCCATTGGGCAGGACGTTGGGTGGCCCCAGGGGCGCCAGGAATGAACCCACATCCCCCAGCCCATATCCCCGTCGCTCTGCCGACTCCGCTTTGAAGGTAAAGACGTGTGGATAGCAAAGCTATTTCAGCAGCAGACTTATACCGAGATGTCACCTCGGCGAGGACTCGGTGCCACACGCAGAAAGTGTTTGGATAGTTTCTCAGTAATTCGCTGTATACCGTTTAACGGGGTATATTGATAGTAAACAATGTAGGACTCATTAGCATATGTAAAGTGGCAGTTTAATGCTGTGACTGATAATCATTAATGGCGCTGTTCTAACTTAGTCACAGCACGGACCAGTTTGCTTCACAATGCTTAAAAGAACGAAATTGATCAATATTTTTAACAAGTACAATATTATGATTTTCTACGTGCGGTGATTATCAATGCCGGTCACGGTAGCCACGCGATCTAAGGCATGAACGAACTGTCTTCCATCGCTCGGACGCTGGGATCGTGGATTCGAATCTCACTCAGGGCATGGATGTTTGTTGTGTGTATGCGTTTGTTCTGCGTTTGTGTTGTCCTGTGTTTAAGTAGCGGCCCCGCGACGGGCTGATCACTCGTCCGAGGAGTCCTACCATCTGAAAAAATGATTTCAGAACTGAATAAGAGGCCTGGGCCCTGAATGTGCCGGAAGAGACATTGTTAAAAAAGTCTTTTATCAGTATTGTTCGGTATTGTCATCTTTATGATGCGCTTTGAGGATAGTTTTCACCGTCTGTGGTGGTGATAATTACGTCCGTGACGTCTTAACCGTTGACGAACTATCACGAAATTTGGTATCAACGTTTCTGCCATTAATTTCCTGCGATTAGTAATAGCAGCATGGCGGACGCACGAAAGCGAAATGAAGTACGTAACACAGGATACTGATATCGTGTACGTCAATAGACCTTCAGAATTATACAACTTGTGTTAAGGCAACCCTTTTGTATATCGTGCAGTAACACATATCCCACATATGCAAACGGAAAGATGTTACAGGCCTTGTAAATATTAATTTTTGTTAATGGACCATGACATGATAATCCACGATTAAAGCAATAGTTTTAGATGTTGCGGCACGTCATAGTGCAGTCATAGTTGAAGGGAATTTGCATGCAGTGGAGTTTGCAATATGAAAAATGTGCGCTTCGAACTTGAAATTATTCCTGGCGAATTTCGCCATATTCACAGCAGGAGTATTGTGAGCAGGGCTGACTAAGATACGCAAAACACAACATGGGTGCAAGGTAACGTGAGGTCTGCGTAGTGAAGGTCGGCCGTTTGTTTAACTTATGAGAAGTTAAGCTTCTGCACAGGATTAAGTGGCCCCCATGAGAGGTATGTGCCGATTGCAATGGCCGTGCGGTCCTAGGCATGAACTGTCTTCGCCCGTTCGAACATCGTGGGTTCGAATCCCACTTTAGGCATGGATATTAGTGTGCATTTAATCTGTATTTGCGCTATCCTGTGTGTAGGTAGCGGCCTTGTGACGGGCTGATTCCCCCNTTAAGAATCTAGAAGAGCGGCCAAGGCCAACAAAGGGCTGTAGAGTCATAGATAGATGGATAGGTAGATGTGAGATATGTGGGGCTAAGTTGGGGTCATTGTTGTCGCAAGAACGTAATGAAAATGGAGTGGAATTGCAAGAAAGTATTCATTTGAACAGCTTTCGAACTTTAATATATTCGAAGAAATTGCTCTTCGATAACAGTTCGAAGAGGAATCCTGTATCGAGCGACATTCATTGTGTTGTGTATTTAAGGACTAGTGTACGCCTTCATTGTAAGGATTCGTCGTCATATTCTTTGTGGGTAGGGCTAATTCTCAATACGAAAATGGGCACGGTGCACGAGCGCTATTTCCTTTGTTCTGCACGATGACAGATGCAGACAGACAGTGACAAAAAACATGAAGTATCGTGCGGAAGCAGCCCATCGCCAACTGAACTAGGCTGTACATCGCAGTTATGCCCTGGGGCTGAAGGAGATGCTGTGACATTAGCTGTTGTCATGGAGAAGACAGAAAGTGGTTCTATCGCCAGTCCTTCTAAATTCAGCTAATGTAATTAAACAGCTGTATTGAAAGGTTCTTGCCCTCAAGGATGTGATGCCATGTAGTTTGGTACCCATCTTTGAAAACACACGGCGTCGCATCCCAGAAGACAGGAATCCTGCGTTGTAGTTCTCAGCATGCAGAAGAAACATGAGCCTGTACGAAAGTTCAGAGCGGAGTGGTGTCGAGTTTCCATGTTCTTACTTGGGAATGTATAGGATTTGTATAGTGTTATTGCAAGACGAAATTCCGAGACAAGGAAAGCAAATGTTCTAATGTGAAACCGTTATTGTACAAGGGTCGAGATGGAATGAAACCGTTATTGTACAAGGGTCGAGATGGAATGAAACCGTTATTGTACGAGGATCGAGATGGAATGGAAACGTTAGTAACAGAAAATGTAACAGTTTTCCTAAGTAACGGAAAGTATAACTCTTTCGTAACCGCTGATAACTCAAGGCCTATGGCGTATCTTATATCAAGAGTTATGCAAATGAAAGAATAAAGACTGATCTATCCAAAATGATGTTTATTTTATTTCAAAAATAAAATTGTACATTGTTATACGTTAATAAATGCGAGATTCTCAAAAGTGCAGTCCGTTTTGGTCCTTCGCTTACGGTTTAGGAGTTATGACTATTTGTTTGTAACGTATACGACTAATTCAGTTCCTCCGTTTAGTGGATGACGCAATAATATAGGCAATCAACTCACTGACGTAAGTACAAACTAAAGGATTTGGGTAATTTCAATAAATACTGTACTGTACATATATTAATGTTTCAATAAAGTTTCAACCTTTTAATGTACAAAGTATATTTATTCAAATACAGATTCTAGCTTCATAACTTGTACTCTTCTCCAAGTTAATTAGAATGATCAAGTCAAGGAGGATGAGCTTAGCAGGGCATGTAACACGAATCGGGAGAAGAGGAATGCATATAGGATATTGGTGGGAAAACCAGAAGGAAACAAACCACTGGGAAGACTAAGGCGTAGATGGGCGGACAATATTAAAATGGATCTTACAGAGAGATAGGATGGGATGGATTTGATTGATCTGGCTCAGGATAGGGACCAGTGGAGGGCTTTTGTGAAAACGGTAATGAACCTTCGGGTTCCTAAAAATGCTGGGAGATTCTTAAGTAGCTGCAGAATTGGCGGCTTCTCGAGAAGGGCTCAGCTCCATGAGTAAGTAAGTAAGTAAGTAAGTCTGTATGTATGTCAGTATGTATGTATGTATGCATGCATGCATGCACAAATCCTAATTTATTACCGTTTTCAACGTTAATCCTGGTAACGATGGTTCCCCAGTCACTTTTATTATATCATGTTCGTATTTTTCGTCTTGTAGAAAATTTTCTTGATAATCGTTTTCTTGTATTCTTCTTACTGATTACAGGGACGAAAGTTTTTGCTTGTATTACGATATTACGTATAATTTGTATGTGTTCAGTAAATGAAGTTTAACGCAATGTTTTGATCGGTATCTGTTACAGTGAAAGTCGATGCTTGTGAAATGCATGTCTCTGACGTGGACAGGCCGATCACAGTGGCCACGCGGTCTAAGGCATGAAATGTCTTCTGTCACTCGAACACTGGGATCATGCGTTCGAATCCCACTAAAGGCATGTATGTTTGTATGCATTCTTTCGGTGTTTATTTGTAGGTAGCGGCCTTGCGGCGGGCTGATTCCCCTCCTAGGAGTCCCATTCACTCTCTGAGATTAAGAAACTCAAGTGAAAGCGTATCACGGATGCCCTATGCTCCATGTGGGGCAAGAGGAATAGAGATAAATATATATATACAGATGTGGGGGGGAACGCGATAGCATAGTTGATTGAGGCACAATGCTAAAAGCCGGAAGGTCGCAGGTTCGAGTACCAATAAGGTGGATTTTATTTTAAATTGACCTAATCCTTCCAGCCGCATTACGTCCCTGGGGTCTTCTCAGCATCTACAGAAATGAGTACCAGAAATCTTCTTGCGGGGTAAAGGGCGGTCGGCGCGTAAGGCTGACAACCTTACACCACCATCTATGAGCCGATTGTCTAGATAATGTGGGAACCTCAACATCTCACAACCCTATTGGCGTCCACGGCCTGTTACAGGGATAGCTTCTTTTTATAGATAGATGTGGACAGACACTTAATGCATAGTTTTTACCCTGTAACGTGTCCATCTGCGACGTTGATATGATTACCATTTGTTAATGTTCTGAATTTAAACCTCGATACTCGTGTTGGGGCACGCAGCGATGTACATCCTTCTCTGTGTTGTCTCTTTGTAAAGCAGCCTGAGCCCACGTCTATAACCGAGTTTCATATTCGAATTTACCTGCGTGTTATTTTCTAACAGTTTATGACATTTCCTCGTGGTACCATGTTAATCGACTGACAACCAGAGGCGTGTGTTTTGTGCAGTGGTTCCGCGATACATCGATGCAGCTGCTTGCTAACGCTGCGACCGGATTGTTCCCTTGTCCCATATGTATGAAAGAGGTCGAACCAGCATCTGCGCTTCTCAAACGGGCATTTCGACTCCAGCATTTGCAGACAACCAACCCATCCTCAGCGGGACGGTTGATGTAGCCTGCCCAAAACTACCACTTTCAGCAAGGCTGTGGCTGCGGTGCCCACCTAGCCTCCTATCCAGTGGATGCCAGCCACCTACGAGAGCCATTGAGAAGCGAGTAGTCTCTCAGCTGGTCGAAGAGTTCTTCACTTTGTGCCCCAGCAATCGTTATCATGTTCAGAGGAGTGTGCCAGTGGTCTATAAGCTGAGAAAAATGACACCAGTCCACATCATATTTTGTTTTTAGAAGATTCAGTGGAAGCTGGGGTCCAGGAATCTGAAGCCACCATTGTGACGTGTGTACCCATTCATAGGCAGCTACTCCGTGAACACAGTCCCGCGAAGCGTACGCGTGCAACAGGACGTCCATTGCTAGGCAACGGATTAGTAAACAGGCCTCCTTAACAACAGAGACTGTTTTTTATGTGTGATCCATGCTGAAGGGTTATAAAAGGACACAGAAGACGCTAGACTGCCGTTATAGGGGAAGCTACTAGAAATAGGCCATAATCTGCTGTACTGTAATACATGTATTATTAACATGTTTAACATGTAAATATCTTTCACATTATGACAAATAACTGACTACTGCAGACAATAACTCTGAAAAAAAATACAGACCCATCCTCTCGTCTTAGAGGGCGCCTAACAATAACAAGACCGTAACTGTCAAACAGTAATAAATATCTGGTCATGAGTCCCCAGATGGGGCTCGACACCAAGACTGACTGACTGACTGACTGACTGACTGTGATTTGCAACCAGGCAGAGTAGTCGGAAGTGTAAAGTCGAGTTTCGGGGAGCAGAGGAATTGAATTGAGTCTTCGGACTTGGCAGCTGCAGAATAAGAACAAAACGGGAGTTAAGCGGTGCAAATAAGACTTTCATGTGTGATTTGTAGTGACAGACTGTTATAAATCCGTTGCCAGAATACTACTACTGAAGACAGAATCCTAGTGCGTGTGTAATTGTGAAGTGGGAAGTGTGTAGACTAGCGATAGCGCTGTAATGACCTGTACTACTGTGAATGCGTAAGGTGCAATAAATCCAATGACCCAATCCAAACCCGTCTTATAAGTCACTCACCCCCCTAAATTGTGATATTATATATGCTGAAGTGTACAGTACTTGGAGCATTATCTCAGTGTTCCTATACGCCGTAATTTCTAATTACTCTTCTTGAAACTTGACTTCAAAAATTGCTGTTTTCTCTTTACTCCTTAGGACGAAGGACCCTTCACGAGGTAAGGACGACAGCATGAACACGACCACATGATTCCTCGCTCTCGTATTTTAATTATCGGAGGCTCAACGTGTTTTTCCACATTGCGCTGCTTGCATGCTGCCTAAGCGTAGTCGTACATTAAATCTGCTTGCTTTGCTCCAAGGACCGCCTCTGTAGTCTAGTGGTCAGAGATCTTGCCTACAGATCAAGAGGTCCCGTGTTCGATTCCCGGCGCCGCCAGATTTTCTGAGTAGTAGTGGGTCTGGAACGAGGTCCACTTAGCCTCGTGAGGATAATTGAGGAACTATTTCAAGGAATTGGCGGCTCCGGTCTAGAAAACCGAAATTAACGGCAGTGGAGATTCGATGCGCTGACCACGCGACTATCTGCAAAAGCTGGCACTAATATCGCCGACAAGCGGCGGTCTCTCGGTCGGAATAGTTCGCTTGCGGACTAAAACCACGGAGTTTGTTTTTGTTTGCTTTGCTCCAAGAAACATGGAGATGACATTTATTTGAAGTGTGAGCTGAAGAGGGGCAAGGATCTGCATATAGAATAAT
This sequence comes from Cryptotermes secundus, assembly GCF_002891405.2. Classification (NCBI taxonomy): domain Eukaryota; kingdom Metazoa; phylum Arthropoda; class Insecta; order Blattodea; family Kalotermitidae; genus Cryptotermes; species Cryptotermes secundus. The sequence continues at coordinate 95,142 of NW_019725859.1, forward strand.
ACGAGAATTCCATGCTTTTACTCTGTTATGCCGGTCGCGGATTTCTACCTTGTGAGTTGTTTTGTGGAACATACGAGTATATTTATATATATTATTTTTAGCCGTTTAAAGTCCAGTGGCTCTCTATGTACTACATGTTTTAACATATTTAAACTCTGAGTTCTGCACACGGAGTGTTTGTTTCTTGCAGTGAATAGCTGTTGTTTCCCCAAACAGCATTACTGGACTGATCTTCGTAGCAAACAAAGAAACAAGACTCCGTGGTTTTAGTCCGCAAGCGAAATATACCGACAGAGTGACCGCCGCTTGTCGCCGAAGTTAGTGCCAACGTTAGCGGATAGAGGGTGTCGCGTGGTGAGCTCAACGACTGATCTTCGTAGCGGGAGACATAATGTGTTCTGAGATACGAACGGAATTTATGTGTTATTTCAGAAATGCAATCTTTATAGGGTCAAAGATGTTATTGACTGGTATTTTGTTTTGTTCAGTGTTGACAGCGGCCGTGGTTCTCCTAACTCCCAAATTTCCATAGGACCCTAGGGCGAGGGCACACCAAGGAAACTGGCAACTGCAATGCAACCGCAATTTCAAAGAAAAATAGCAGATTTCAAGCAGGCAACTGGTTTCCAGATTAACTGGCGCACACTGAGAAAACTTATGTATTGAGTAGTTGCTCACATCCTCTCTAGCGATTTTAAGTGTATATGTTCGTCCGAAGTAATGCATGATTGTATTTTTAATTTCATGCACGTACCTTCTGCAGTCGAAGATGATAATACTGATCCTGTCATAATATGGTGGAAGTTGAGACCGGTCGAGACGGTGTGAAAATAGAGGATGACTGTGCGGAAAATATTGGGATGTTTATTCATTTATTTTAATTAAGGTAAATTTATATTAATCGGGAAATATCACGTTCACACGCGATACAAAATTTTGACATACAGTGCAGTAAGTTTAGCAAGCTAGATGACACCTGATAGAGGCCGTATATAGCCGAGCCATGTAATTTGGAAGAAGGGTGACTACATAATAAGGTGTATTTAAGACGGAAATATATGTGAAATAAATGATACATTAATGGAACGGGATGTTGAAAGACAGAAAAGAAAACAGTTGGTGCATCCGCTCTTCTCTAACGATTTAAACTGAGGCGCTTATAGTGTTTCGAAAGAACTTAACCTGGATCCAGACTCCTTCACCCCATGAGAAATTCTTTCCCGAACCAAATATTTTGATATATTATATATTTTACCCCGCCTAGCATAGCCTGGGTGACGTTTGTCATATATACCAGGCTTTTGGTCAATTAACTGCACAAAAAATTTGCAGCTTCGTCAACCTTTCATGCCACCTTGAACAAATGAGCCACTAAAGCGTGTTACAGCACAGCTGATACTAGGAAATCACGCAGCAACGCAATTATGAGAAGACTGGCATGCTCCGTTGCCTGTAAATTGAGTTTCTCAGTCTCTCCGCGAGTTGCGTTGACGTTTCCTCAATGTGCACTGTTCCATTCACTAACATGCGTTCAACTCAAGCTGATAACAATTCTCGGAAATCGCGGTTGCGTTGCGGTTGCCAGATTCCTTGTGCCCTCGGCCTTAGTCTTGTCTTCGGCGGCTGTTGAACGTAAACGCCTCAAGTTTTTTTAGGGATTGTTATGATTAAGGTTAGTAAATGCTCTAACTCAGTGGTCGGGCTACCGTCCCTTTGATTCCATAAACCCATCCCCATTGCCCTTTGCGTTACCTTGTAAAGACATTCTTCAGAACAGCGGCTTGCAAAAGCCACTAAGGAAGATATAGGTAAAGATAAAGCTGACCCTGTGCTTAACTAATTAAGCACTGCCATGAAGGCGTATGGTGGAGTGAATGTATAGCCCACATTTACTTGACCCCAGCACTAGCTGGAGGATAGTGGTCAACTTCACCCCCCGGCAGCTTTACCCCCGGGGAAAGAGCACCCAGTACCCATTGTATAGGAGGTTGGGTGGGCCCCAGACCCCGTCTGGACCACTTCACGAAGGAGGATAATAACAATAAAGTAAGATATCACATCTAGTAACTATTTCACTGTTAGTACACGTATCTTTTTAATGGGATGGATGGGCTTGGTGAAGTAATACCAGTTTCCCAGTGTCTGGTCTAAAGTAATTTCAGTCGTAAATAAGTGAATAACGCGCTCTGAGGGGCCCATCTTAAGCGACCCCTGTCACCCCCTTGCCTCTTAGTGCCCCCCAGGGGTGCGGTGAAGTCCACTTTTGGAACCCCTGCTCTGACGGTATAACATGGTGCGATGCCTTTTGGTGTAACGTTGTTGAAATAATGAAGTCACAGGAGACGTTTCGAATGACTAATTCCGTTAGTGACATGTGAATTGCGTTCAGTTACTGTCGCAGATTGGAAAGTTAGCTTCTCTGATCACGGGACCATCAACATAGGGTTTGAACTTGGTGACCTTATGTTGGATTCCATGGAGCCTCCGTATTCTGTTGTAAATTTCATAGCATGACACAGTTACAGTCTGCGAAGAATTAAAGCGTGATGAATTACACAGTGAGCCCAAACGCATTATGCAGCGGTGCGTATCAATGCAAAAGCTGCCTTCACAAGTACTGAGTGGGAATATAGTTTGTGCCTTTCTGTTGTATTCGGGCTGTATGGCGTAGTTTTCGATGTGTGAACTGGGCTAGGAGGTACCCCCGTAGTACCTCCGAGTATATACCGGAGCAAAGAAAGTTCTCAGTTCTTCTAGCGAGGCAGATGCAGCTTTATATGGACAGTGTTGTAAGATTTATATATATATTAGCGGTTTATTGAAAAGCGGGTATTCTGTTCCAAATACTAAGCCCCGGTTTTTGGAGGGAGGTGATGAGAATTCAAAGAAGGCGGACATAAGTGAAGTAAAGTTTCACCGTTTGCTTTATTTTAGAATTATAACCATGATCCGTAAGGAGCCGATGACAGTATCCGCACGGCCTAAGGCATGAACTGTCTTCGCTCGCTGAAACAGTGGGATCTTGAGTTCGAATCTCACTTGAGGCATTGATGTCTTTGTGCGTTTATTTTTTGTTTGTGTTGTCCTGTGTGCGCAGGTAGCAGTCTTGCGACGGGCTGATCCCCTGTCCAAGGAGTCCTACCGTCAGTATAAAGGATCAGGAAACTGAAAACATTGACCAAGGTCCAACAGGGGGCTGTAGAGCGATAGAGCGATAGAGCGATAGAGCGATGGAGAGAAGGAAAACTATTGTGCGCCTGTAGCGGCGCCCTACTCTAGTGGGGTGGGGTGGGGTGGGACTGAGTCCCTTGTACTGCGGCCACTTCTGGCCTGTTGTACCAGCCCCAGATGATAGGTGAGGGTGATTGTGGAGCAATTGGTGGAATGAAGATTGGCAGTGGAAACAGAAGTACTCGGAGAAAACCTGCCTCAGCGCCACTTTGTCCACCACAATTCACACTTCGAACCCGGGCCGCCGCGGTGGGAAACCAGGGCTTTATCTCAGCATCTGATTGGAGAGATACAACATTTAGCTCTTGAAATAGGCAGGCATAAGCTGAATTCCTTCAGTTGTAGGTTACAGAGCTTCATTAAGGACTTGGTCACACCTCATTTAACATTGCGGCGCGAAACAGATAACGGTTAAATGCGAATTACGGTTAGCGACTTCGATTAACAAATATTTTTCATATGAAGTCAAATACGAAACGTTGTGAATGGTAATGGGATCTTGACACGAGAAGGCACAGATGAGAGAAATGCAAGTCCTGTTACATCAGTGCATCTGTGCCTCGTTCTCTCAGTTACGCAGAAGATTATTTCTGAGGTCGCGAGTCCGAACACTTCCGTGTAAGACACGAAGTCATCCACAAGGAACTCAATTTATGCTGGTGATCCAAATCATTCCGGGTTCATGAATGTATCATACTACGAGTATATCTCGTTTTAAGGACTGGTTGGCCTATCGCAGTGACCGCACGATGTTAAGGCACTCCCTTCGACCGCTCGAACATTGCTATCGTGGATGCGAATTTCACTCGAGGCCAAGTTGTGTGGCCGTGTTTTTTCTTGTGTTGTATTCTATTGATAGCCGATCACAGTGGCCGTGCGGTCTAAGGCAAGAACGTTGGGCTGGTGGGTTGGAAGGCATGGATGTCTGTGTTGTCCTGTATGTGGGCAGAGGCATTGCGACGGGCTGATAACTCGTCCAAGGAGCCCTACCAACTGTATAAGAAAGATTACGGAACTGAAGAGGAGGCCAGGGCCCAACAAAGGGCTGTAGAGCCATTGATGAATGAATGAATTCTATAGATAGAAGAAGTTTAGTTGGTATAGCTGCCGGCTGCAGGCTGGACGGCCGAGGGGTTGGTGTTCGAGTCCCAGTTAGGACAAGATTGTTCTCGTTTTCTCGTCCAGACCGGTTCTGGGTATCACCCAACCTCGTATCCAGGGGGTACCGGTGGCTCTTTCCCCTGGGGTGAAGCGACCGGAGCGTGAAGCTGACTACTCACCTCCAACACGTGCCAGGGTGAAAGAATACACGGGCGTATACATGCACCCGTCCGTACGTTCAAGGATTCAGACCGAATATCTAAGAGATTTTCAGTTTCAGTTCTGAAATGGAACAGCTCAGAGGGCCAAAGCCGTGAACAGTTTGCAGAACAAGAAGATGAGAAGAATAACTGGTTGTGAGAGAAACGTATTTATATTTTGCGCACCAAGTTATCATACAAGTCTGTCTGCGTCACGACCTGCTGTGACGAGAGTTTGCAAGAAAATTGAAGGAAGTGCAGCACGGTTCTCTCTCTGGCAGGTCAAGCAGAAGCAGTACTCATGGTGTGACTATGTAGGTCGCAAGTCACTTCCAAGGAACTTTCACCGCAGTCCCAGCTTCGATCACCGGTACAGACATTTACGCCACTAGTAGCAGAACAAACCTTTTAATTTTTCTGCTTTCACAGTTTCTTACCCGCATGCCCGTGTAAACCCACCGGTGTACGTTGATGAAGTTGGAACATTGCAATTTCTTATCCACAGAAGAAGGAACTGTAAAAATGTCCAGCAAAGGTGTGCCCGAAAAGAACATAGCCTTATTTTAATTAAATCTTCAAGAAATATATCAAGTTGTGAATTGTTGTGGCGATGTAATCAGTACTGGTGTGTGTAGTAAATAGTATTAGATTAATATATCTTATGTTTTGCTGACGCACTTAATGAGGATAAGTGGCATTTATACTTTTTTAAGTATCTAAATTATGGATTACGAGCCGCCGCACATTCTAAGAAATTAATAATTATCAAGGTCCATCAAGCGCAACAGTTTCATATTTCGTAACGCCTTAACATTTCGTCCGATATTGGCCAGTATCAGAAGGCAAAGGAAACACATGTTGCAAAGGGATATCTACTGTTAGAAATCAAAGTAGATTCAAATACTCGTGTAATTAAAATAAGTTAAAAATAATACAGTACTATCAGTACATTTAATGGAACGTTCTTTGCGGTAGCGTAGTTGGTTAAGGCTCTATAGCACAAGCCTGAAGGTCGTGGGTTAGTCCCGATGAGGTGGATTTTTTTTCAATTGACGTAATCTTTCCATCTGCACAATGGGCCTGGGGTTGACTCAGGCTCTAACAGAAATGAATGCCAGGAATGTTACGGGGGGGGGCGGTGCGTAAGGGGGCCCACACACGTACGAGTCCGGCTCGGAAGTCCGACTCAGCTCGGGTTCCAATGAGCCAAACTCGTCCGTGTGTGGGTNAAGTAATGCATGATTGTATTTTTAATTTCATGCACGTACCTTCTGCAGTCGAAGATGATAATACTGATCCTGTCATAATATGGTGGAAGTTGAGACCGGTCGAGACGGTGTGAAAATAGAGGATGACTGTGCGGAAAATATTGGGATGTTTATTCATTTATTTTAATTAAGGTAAATTTATATTAATCGGGAAATATCACGTTCACACGCGATACAAAATTTTGACATACAGTGCAGTAAGTTTAGCAAGCTAGATGACACCTGATAGAGGCCGTATATAGCCGAGCCATGTAATTTGGAAGAAGGGTGACTACATAATAAGGTGTATTTAAGACGGAAATATATGTGAAATAAATGATACATTAATGGAACGGGATGTTGAAAGACAGAAAAGAAAACAGTTGGTGCATCCGCTCTTCTCTAACGATTTAAACTGAGGCGCTTATAGTGTTTCGAAAGAACTTAACCTGGATCCAGACTCCTTCACCCCATGAGAAATTCTTTCCCGAACCAAATATTTTGATATATTATATATTTTACCCCGCCTAGCATAGCCTGGGTGACGTTTGTCATATATACCAGGCTTTTGGTCAATTAACTGCACAAAAAATTTGCAGCTTCGTCAACCTTTCATGCCACCTTGAACAAATGAGCCACTAAAGCGTGTTACAGCACAGCTGATACTAGGAAATCACGCAGCAACGCAATTATGAGAAGACTGGCATGCTCCGTTGCCTGTAAATTGAGTTTCTCAGTCTCTCCGCGAGTTGCGTTGACGTTTCCTCAATGTGCACTGTTCCATTCACTAACATGCGTTCAACTCAAGCTGATAACAATTCTCGGAAATCGCGGTTGCGTTGCGGTTGCCAGATTCCTTGTGCCCTCGGCCTTAGTCTTGTCTTCGGCGGCTGTTGAACGTAAACGCCTCAAGTTTTTTTAGGGATTGTTATGATTAAGGTTAGTAAATGCTCTAACTCAGTGGTCGGGCTACCGTCCCTTTGATTCCATAAACCCATCCCCATTGCCCTTTGCGTTACCTTGTAAAGACATTCTTCAGAACAGCGGCTTGCAAAAGCCACTAAGGAAGATATAGGTAAAGATAAAGCTGACCCTGTGCTTAACTAATTAAGCACTGCCATGAAGGCGTATGGTGGAGTGAATGTATAGCCCACATTTACTTGACCCCAGCACTAGCTGGAGGATAGTGGTCAACTTCACCCCCCGGCAGCTTTACCCCCGGGGAAAGAGCACCCAGTACCCATTGTATAGGAGGTTGGGTGGGCCCCAGACCCCGTCTGGACCACTTCACGAAGGAGGATAATAACAATAAAGTAAGATATCACATCTAGTAACTATTTCACTGTTAGTACACGTATCTTTTTAATGGGATGGATGGGCTTGGTGAAGTAATACCAGTTTCCCAGTGTCTGGTCTAAAGTAATTTCAGTCGTAAATAAGTGAATAACGCGCTCTGAGGGGCCCATCTTAAGCGACCCCTGTCACCCCCTTGCCTCTTAGTGCCCCCCAGGGGTGCGGTGAAGTCCACTTTTGGAACCGCTGCTCTGACGGTATAACATGGTGCGATGCCTTTTGGTGTAACGTTGTTGAAATAATGAAGTCACAGGAGACGTTTCGAATGACTAATTCCGTTAGTGACATGTGAATTGCGTTCAGTTACTGTCGCAGATTGGAAAGTTAGCTTCTCTGATCACGGGACCATCAACATAGGGTTTGAACTTGGTGACCTTATGTTGGATTCCATGGAGCCTCCGTATTCTGTTGTAAATTTCATAGCATGACACAGTTACAGTCTGCGAAGAATTAAAGCGTGATGAATTACACAGTGAGCCCAAACGCATTATGCAGCGGTGCGTATCAATGCAAAAGCTGCCTTCACAAGTACTGAGTGGGAATATAGTTTGTGCCTTTCTGTTGTATTCGGGCTGTATGGCGTAGTTTTCGATGTGTGAACTGGGCTAGGAGGTACCCCCGTAGTACCTCCGAGTATATACCGGAGCAAAGAAAGTTCTCAGTTCTTCTAGCGAGGCAGATGCAGCTTTATATGGACAGTGTTGTAAGATTTATATATATATTAGCGGTTTATTGAAAAGCGGGTATTCTGTTCCAAATACTAAGCCCCGGTTTTTGGAGGGAGGTGATGAGAATTCAAAGAAGGCGGACATAAGAGAAGTAAAGTTTCACCGTTTGCTTTATTTTAGAATTATAGCCATGATCCGTAAGGAGCCGATGACAGTATCCGCACGGCCTAAGGCATGAACTGTCTTCGCTCGCTGAAACACTGGGATCTTGAGTTCGAATCTCACTTGAGGCATTGATGTCTTTGTGCGTTTATTTTTTGTTTGTGTTGTCCTGTGTGCGCAGGTAGCAGTCTTGCGACGGGCTGATCCCCTGTCCAAGGAGTCCTACCGTCAGTATAAAGGATCAGGAAACTGAAAACATTGACCAAGGTCCAACAGGGGTCTGTAGAGCAATAGAGGGATAGAGCGATGGAGAGAAGGAAAAGTATTGTGCGCCTGTATCGGCGCCCTACTCTAGTGGGGTGGGACTAAGTCCCTTGTACTGCGGCCACTTCTGGACTATTGTACCAGCCCCAGATGATAGGTGAGGGTGATTGTGGAGCAATTGGTGGAATGAAGATTGGCAGTGGAAACAGAAGTACTCGGAGAAAACCTGCCCCAGCGCCACTTTGTCCACCACAATTCACACTTCGAACCCGGGCCGCCGCGGTGGGAAACCAGGGCTTTATCTCAGCATCTGATTGGAGAGATACAACATTTAGCTCTTGAAATAGGCAGGCATAAGCTGAATTCCTTCAGTTGTAGGTTACAGAGCTTCATTAAGGACTTGGTCACACCTCATTTAACATTGCGGCGCGAAACAGATAACGGTTAAATGCGAATTACGGTTAGCGACTTCGATTAACAAATATTTTTCATATGAAGTCAAATACGAAACGTTGTGAATGGTAATGGGATCTTGACACGAGAAGGCACAGATGAGAGAAATGCAAGTCCTGTTACATCAGTGCATCTGTGCCTCGTTCTCTCAGTTACGCAGAAGATTATTTCTGAGGTCGCGAGTCCGAACACTTCCGTGTAAGACACGAAGTCATCCACAAGGAACTCACTTTATGCTGGTGATCCAAATCATTCCGGGTTCATGAATGTATCATACTACGAGTATATCTCGTTTTAAGGACTGGTTGGCCTATCGCAGTGACCGCACGATGTTAAGGCACTCCCTTCGACCGCTCGAACATTGCTATCGTGGATGCGAATTTCACTCGAGGCCAAGTTGTGTGGCCGTGTTTTTTCTTGTGTTGTATTCTATTGATAGCCGATCACAGTGGCCGTGCGGTCTAAGGCAAGAACGTTGGGCTGGTGGGTTGGAAGGCATGGATGTCTGTGTTGTCCTGTATGTGGGCAGAGGCATTGCGACGGGCTGATAACTCGTCCAAGGAGCCCTACCAACTGTATAAGAAAGATTACGGAACTGAAGAGGAGGCCAGGGCCCAACAAAGGGCTGTAGAGCCATTGATGAATGAATGAATTCTATAGATAGAAGAAGTTTAGTTGGTATAGCTGCCGGCTGCAGGCTGGACGGCCGAGGGGTTGGTGTTCGAGTCCCAGTTAGGACAAGATTGTTCTCGTTTTCTCGTCCAGACCGGTTCTGGGTATCACCCAACCTCGTATCCAGGGGGTACCGGTGGCTCTTTCCCCTGGGGTGAAGCGACCGGAGCGTGAAGCTGACTACTCACCTCCAACACGTGCCAGGGTGAAAGAATACACGGGCGTATACATGCACCCGTCCGTACGTTCAAGGATTCAGACCGAATATCTAAGAGATTTTCAGTTTCAGTTCTGAAATGGAACAGCTCAGAGGGCCAAAGCCGTGAACAGTTTGCAGAACAAGAAGATGAGAAGAATAACTGGTTGTGAGAGAAACGTATTTATATTTTGCGCACCAAGTTATCATACAAGTCTGTCTGCGTCACGACCTGCTGTGACGAGAGTTTGCAAGAAAATTGAAGGAAGTGCAGCACGGTTCTCTCTCTGGCAGGTCAAGCAGAAGCAGTACTCATGGTGTGACTATGTAGGTCGCAAGTCACTTCCAAGGAACTTTCACCGCAGTCCCAGCTTCGATCACCGGTACAGACATTTACGCCACTAGTAGCAGAACAAACCTTTTAATTTTTCTGCTTTCACAGTTTCTTACCCGCATGCCCGTGTAAACCCACCGGTGTACGTTGATGAAGTTGGAACATTGCAATTTCTTATCCACAGAAGAAGGAACTGTAAAAATGTCCAGCAAAGGTGTGCCCGAAAAGAACATAGCCTTATTTTAATTAAATCTTCAAGAAATATATCAAGTTGTGAATTGTTGTGGCGATGTAATCAGTACTGGTGTGTGTAGTAAATAGTATTAGATTAATATATCTTATGTTTTGCTGACGCACTTAATGAGGATAAGTGGCATTTATACTTTTTTAAGTATCTAAATTATGGATTACGAGCCGCCGCACATTCTAAGAAATTAATAATTATCAAGGTCCATCAAGCGCAACAGTTTCATATTTCGTAACGCCTTAACATTTCGTCCGATATTGGCCAGTATCAGAAGGCAAAGGAAACACATGTTGCAAAGGGATATCTACTGTTAGAAATCAAAGTAGATTCAAATACTCGTGTAATTAAAATAAGTTAAAAATAATACAGTACTATCAGTACATTTAATGGAACGTTCTTTGCGGTAGCGTAGTTGGTTAAGGCTCTATAGCACAAGCCTGAAGGTCGTGGGTTAGTCCCGATGAGGTGGATTTTTTTTCAATTGACGTAATCTTTCCATCTGCACAATGGGCCTGGGGTTGACTCAGGCTCTAACAGAAATGAATGCCAGGAATGTTACGGGGGGGGGCGGTGCGTAAGGGGGCCCACACACGTACGAGTCCGGCTCGGAAGTCCGACTCAGCTCGGGTTCCAATGAGCCAAACTCGTCCGTGTGTGGGT
>NW_019725859.1:106301-139281 GCF_002891405.2 Cryptotermes secundus
TCATACTACGAGTATATCTCGTTTTAAGGACTGGTTGGCCTATCGCAGTGACCGCACGATGTTAAGGCACTCCCTTCGACCGCTCGAACATTGCTATCGTGGATGCGAATTTCACTCGAGGCCAAGTTGTGTGGCCGTGTTTTTTCTTGTGTTGTATTCTATTGATAGCCGATCACAGTGGCCGTGCGGTCTAAGGCAAGAACGTTGGGCTGGTGGGTTGGAAGGCATGGATGTCTGTGTTGTCCTGTATGTGGGCAGAGGCATTGCGACGGGCTGATAACTCGTCCAAGGAGCCCTACCAACTGTATAAGAAAGATTACGGAACTGAAGAGGAGGCCAGGGCCCAACAAAGGGCTGTAGAGCCATTGATGAATGAATGAATTCTATAGATAGAAGAAGTTTAGTTGGTATAGCTGCCGGCTGCAGGCTGGACGGCCGAGGGGTTGGTGTTCGAGTCCCAGTTAGGACAAGATTGTTCTCGTTTTCTCGTCCAGACCAGTTCTGGGTATCACCCAACCTCGTATCCAGGGGGTACCGGTGGCTCTTTCCCCTGGGGTGAAGCGACCGGAGCGTGAAGCTGACTACTCACCTCCAACACGTGCCAGGGTGAAAGAATACACGGGCGTATACATGCACCCGTCCGTACGTTCAAGGATTCAGACCGAATATCTAAGAGATTTTCAGTTTCAGTTCTGAAATGGAACAGCTCAGAGGGCCAAAGCCGTGAACAGTTTGCAGAACAAGAAGATGAGAAGAATAACTGGTTGTGAGAGAAACGTATTTATATTTTGCGCACCAAGTTATCATACAAGTCTGTCTGCGTCACGACCTGCTGTGACGAGAGTTTGCAAGAAAATTGAAGGAAGTGCAGCACGGTTCTCTCTCTGGCAGGTCAAGCAGAAGCAGTACTCATGGTGTGACTATGTAGGTCGCAAGTCACTTCCAAGGAACTTTCACCGCAGTCCCAGCTTCGATCACCGGTACAGACATTTACGCCACTAGTAGCAGAACAAACCTTTTAATTTTTCTGCTTTCACAGTTTCTTACCCGCATGCCCGTGTAAACCCACCGGTGTACGTTGATGAAGTTGGAACATTGCAATTTCTTATCCACAGAAGAAGGAACTGTAAAAATGTCCAGCAAAGGTGTACCCGAAAAGAACATAGCCTTATTTTAATTAAATCTTCAAGAAATATATCAAGTTGTGAATTGTTGTGGCGATGTAATCAGTACTGGTGTGTGTAGTAAATAGTATTAGATTAATATATCTTATGTTTTGCTGACGCACTTAATGAGGATAAGTGGCATTTATACTTTTTTAAGTATCTAAATTATGGATTACGAGCCGCCGCACATTCTAAGAAATTAATAATTATCAAGGTCCATCAAGCGCAACAGTTTCATATTTCGTAACGCCTTAACATTTCGTCCAATATTGGCCAATATCAGAAGGCAAAGGAAACACATGTTGCAAAGGGATATCTACTGTTAGAAATCAAAGTAGATTCAAATACTCGTGTAATTAAAATAAGTTAAAAATAATACAGTACTATCAGTACATTTAATGGAACGTTCTTTGCGGTAGCGTAGTTGGTTAAGGCTCTATAGCACAAGCCTGAAGGTCGTGGGTTAGTCCCGATGAGGTGGATTTTTTTTCAATTGACGTAATCTTTCCATCTGCACAATGGGCCTGGGGTTGACTCAGGCTCTAACAGAAATGAATGCCAGGAATGTTACGGGGGGGGGGGCGGTGCGTAAGGGGGCCCACACACGTACGAGTCCGGCTCGCAAGTCCGACTCAGCTCGGGTTCCAATGAGCCAAACTCGTCCGTGTGTGGGTCGCCATGCTCATGCGTGTGTGGTGAAATTAATCCGAGCCCGGCTCCTCGCCCAGCCAGACTCGTACGTGTATGGGCCGCCTAAGGCTGACAGTCTTACCGCCATCTGTGAGCCGACTGTCTGGAGAGAATGTGGGAACATCAGCATCTCACAACCTATGGGCCTTCAAGGCGTGTTGCAGGGATAACTTTACCCATTTTTTAAAATCTTTTTTTAGGAGTACGTGAATCTGGTGGCGGTGGTATTTACTTACTATCGGTGTATGAAATCTCACTACAACGCTGCAAAACGTTCCACCGTTCGCTACGGCCCTCCGGAACGCGCTTGCGCCCACACACACGACACGTACGACGAACCATACAAGAGATTTCATATACCAGTTACATTAATATTTTGATCTGTATTGGTATCTTACGTTTACCTTGACGGATTAAGCTCTCTGCCCTGTTCCCATTCAGAATTAATTACGAAATTATGAATCTTACAGACAGTCTGTAGCACTCCTTGAACAGGTGATCAGTCCGTCCGCAGAATCTATACCTCGAGTAGGATTCGAACCCATGATCCTAATGTTTGAGCTGGCGAAGGCATGTCTTTATTTCTGATGTTATAAATCCCCTTATAACACCTGTTTACCCTACATGTAAAGTGTTGGCTTTGCCTTCTGATGGTGGCCAGTTATGGCCGAAATATTTAAAAGTTTGATTAAGTATTGCATTGTTGCACGTGATGGATCTTCATACTTATTAATTTACATTGTAGCTTTATCTACGAATCGAAATTACTTCAGAGAAAACTTTGAACCCCAGAGTAGTTTTGCTGAGTAACCTGGGCATTTACTTTACATTTCTCGGCACGGTAAAGTCAACAGAATCCCCCCCCCCCCCCCCCCTCTTCTGNTCCACATGTTCTAGCTGAAGTCATTTCAGGTAATAAAAGGCAGGAAGGGAAGATGCTCCCTACTCTGTGTGGTTAATATTTTGGGCCCAACGCTGGAAGGTGACAAGAATTCTGAAGCAGGATTTTATTAACCTAGATCCGTAACAGCAGAAATCTGGAAATGTATTAAGTTGCACGTTATTGCAGAACACTGTAATTGTGGCTGTTCCGCTTGCGCTGAGCCAGGCAAGAAGTGAAGCATGTGTGTCATTGACTTGCCGTCACAGAAACTACCGTTACTGTCTACATAATAAGGCAGTCAGTGAACTACTGTTGTGAGTAGCTCTGGAAATTTGTAGAGGTCGTCACGGAGAGAGAGAAACGAGGAAATAATTCTTCATTGCCCCCCACCCCACCCCACCATGGCACTACATCCCTTCAGACCTTGGTCGCTTTTTCAGTTTCTTAATCCTGTAACCAATCGGTAGGACTGCTTGGACGGGACATCAGCCCGACGCAAGGCCGCTACCTACACACAGAATAACACAAACACAGACATTCCTGCCTCAAGTGGGATTCGAAGCCACGATCCCAGTGTTCGAGCGGGCAAAGACGGTACATGCCTTAGACCGCGCGGCCACTGTGGTCGGCAAAGTTCTTCATATGCATCTCAATTTTTATGGGCTACTTTGCAGTTTATGCGATTTGAGCTTGTACGGCATTTAATGGCGCGATATGTGATTACCAACATGTGAGTGGGAGCTGTTGCCTCCATCTTCAGGGTGTACTTCCACACTGGAGATGGAGACAACAGGGTCCTCCTAAGTGTTGGTAGCTACGTACCAGATACGCTCCACCGTAAGTAAGAAGACCACGGACTGAATACTTTCTAATTTCTTTCTGCCATGTCGCAAACTTTCGCCATGAGATATTATGAGATGTGATGGTGATTGTGAGGAGCGGGATTGTTTCTAAGCGTTTCACCGGGAGGGCTAAGTAGAACTTTGTAAATACCCTCTCAAACTGCCTCTGGCTCGGACCCACGGGTCTATAACCGGGTCGAGTGTCACTTCATGTAAAGTATGTACTGAACCATTTGATTGCAGATTCCCGCTGGAATAATTCCTGTGGACATCCTGNCCAAGTTACATGTGCTGGAAGCGTGCCCGTACCGTCAGTGTTCACCTCCAAACAATATTTTTTAATACATTTATTACAAAGCTTTCTCGATACCGAAAATGTTAAGCATAAAACAAACGATATCTGGTTTTTACAATTATATGTTAAAAAGGTAAAGCTATCCCTGTAACAGGCCATGGAGGCCCATAGGGTTGCGAGACGTCGAGGCTCCCAAATCTAGACAATCGGCTCACAGATGGCGGTGAGGTAACCATTACGCGCCGGCCGCCCTTTACTCCCCATGAAGATTTCTGGTACTTATTTCTATTAGAGGCTAAGTCGCCCCCAGGGCCAGGTCAGTTGAAAAATCCAGTGACTTCATCGGGAATTGAACCCGCGACCTTCGGACTTGTAGCATAGTGCCTCAACGAACTACCCTACCGATATGTTATATGAAGGGTACAATATTGTGGGTTGTAACGCAGTTCATTTCGATAGGAATTCACAGAGAAGAACTCTTCTTGTCACCTGCATGTCGGTGTTTTCGTTCTTGGCTTACTCATACACACTGTAGGCGGGCTGTACCGACCTGCAAGGCGTTTCCCCCCGGAAACCACAAATCCAAAATATGTGTACTCGTATGTATCCCAACATGTGTAGAGGGGTGTTAAAGGAAATGTACACACACACGCGCGCATTAATATTTCCTCTTATCCGTATTGGTCACGGCGTTTTTATATTTCAAGAGAACACGGCTTGGAATGTAGGTCGAGATAGACTCAACTGCGTACTATGATGGTAGAGTTGCCGTGTCATTTTGCTCAGACGTGCTTCCGAAAAATTTTGGGAACCCGGTATACATTCAGTATGCTGCTGTTATATGCTCCACTTATCCATACGGCGTTCATATCAAGTATAGGCATTATATGTTTGGTGCTCGGCAAGTTAAATTGTGTGTATTTCTGCGTTATGCAGAAGCACGTAGTGGAACCGCCTCTGTGGTCTAGTGGTTAGAGTTCCTGGCTACAGATCCAGAGGTCCGGGTTCGATTCCCGGCTCTACCAGATTTTCTGAGAAGTAGTGGGTCAGGAAAAGTGTCCACCTCTTAAGGATAAGTGACGAGCTATTTCAAGAAAATAGCGGCGCCGGTCTAGAAAACCGAGATTAACGGCCGTGGGGGTCCCTTGTGCTCACCACGCAACACCCTCTATCCGCAAAAGTTTGCACTAACTTCGCCGACAACCGGCGGTCGCTCGGTCGGTATATTTCGCTTGCGGACTACAGGCCACAGTTTTTTTGTTTGTAGAAGCATATAGTCGCGGAAGGTTGTCTATATCATACTATTTTCAGTTTTTTTATTTCATATTAAGAGAGGTTTATTATGTTTTCGCCATATGAATGGTGTATAACACACGGCCAGGTGTTTTTGGTACGTAATGTTTATGTTTTTTCAGAATTTGTTTCTCAGTCATTTGAATTGTTTACAATTTTTCGAAACCATAGCAAGTGGTACGATTTCGATAACCAGTTTTAGAAATCGTACCTGTGGTTTCCTGAACCGTACCCGTACTATATATATACTATATATTTACGAGAAATTAAAAATTTTGGAGGGTAAAGTTCTTATTATGGTTCTCAGTTTTATTTTAATATTGCCCGTTGCTTACATACACGGTGTGTCCAGGATCCGTTAGGACTCGTTTTTTTTAAAACATTGCCCTGCAATGCCGTCTGTTGGCGAGTTGTGGCGTTAAGATTCTTGAAGTTTCAGCTGTGGCTCTCTGTAATTTCAAAGCGCAATCATCACTGCATCATGTGTTCTGACCTTGAATGTAACAGGACTGTTCTGACGTTCGTCGGAAAATGGCGGTTGAACAGAGAACCAACATGAAATTTTGAAGTTAGGCAAATCAGCCGGAGAAGCGTACGAAATGATGAAAAGTGTGTACGGTAGTGATCGTTTGAGTCGCTCGAAGATTTTTCGATGGTATGCTGTATTTCGTGACGGCAAGGAGGACACTGAAGACGCTACACGTGCATCAAAGCCGAGAACAAGTCGCACTGAAGAAAATGTGAAAAAAGTGACAGACGTCCTTGCATCAGACAGATGTGTTTCTGCAAGACTCATCGGTGAGCTTTTGGGAATACCGGAAGGTACTGTGCATCAAATTTTGACCGAGGATTTGGGCAAACGGAAGGTCTATGCGCGGCTTGTACCGCACGCGCTGTCAGGCGATGAAAAACATGCCGCCAGAGTGGAACACTGCAAAGACATGTTACGGTGGGACCAAAGTGGTACACAATTTACAAAATTGATTGTTACTGGTGACGAGATGTGTTTTCAATATGACCCTCTCACAAAGCGGCAGAGTGCAGCGTGGTTGAGCCCAAAGGAGCCGAAACCAAAGAAAGTGTGCATGCAGAAGAGTCGGGTAAAGACATTGCTAACCGTTTTCTTCGATTCCAAAGGAATAATTCACAAGGAATTTCTGCCAGAAGGTCAGACAGTGAATTCTGATTATTATATCGGAGTCCTCAATTCTTCGAATTCGACCTGAATATCGAGAGCAAGGTTCTTGGTCGCTCCTCTACCACAATGCCCCACCCCACAAATCGAAGATCGTGCGCGATTTTTTGGCCAGAAAATGGATCACAGTCCTTGATCATCCCCCGTATTCGCCAGATTTGGCTCCAGCAGATTTCTGGTTGTTCCACAAAGTTAATTTGGCGATGAAAGGAGACCGTCAGGACATCATCCAGGACATCCAAAGGGAATCTACCGCAGTTTTAAATGCGATTCCACAAAAGGAGTACAGTGACTGTTTTCGAAAATTTATCAGTCGATTCCAGCTATGTATTGATTCAGAAGGAGACTGTTTTGAATAAAAAGAGTGAAATTTTGAAAATAATTCACGTCTTGTATTTTTAATGGACACAGTCCTAACAGAACCTGGACCCACTGTGCATATCTCTTACATACAAGAACAAAACAATGTGTCTAGCTGAAAATGGGAAGGAAACTGCTCAGAGGGGACAAATGCAAGATGCCTAGCCCTGTTTAAGAATTTGTGTTAAAATTGGCCTTGTTCTGAACTATAGAACATAGTTCACAACAAAAAGTCGTTTCATTTTGTGTTGCTACGTAACGCTCCTGCTGGACATTCATATGCCTGTTTATTGCATACTGAGCCAAGTGTGTTGCCTTCAATCACGATTTCTTCGCATAAAAACTAAAACCAATACCGATTCACTTCATCGAAATAGAATCTTCTGGGAGGAAGTTGCTCTAGCAGTAATGCTCAAGACTTGTATTCTGTGGGTGATAAGTTCGAATCTCGGTCGAATGCCGGATATTCCGGCTAAGATTGCTCATAATTCTCCTCAGGTCTTCCAGGCAAATACCTGCACGGCTGCTTCTGTCAGTTCATCGTCCATCGCTGGATAGTATAGATATTGAAAGCGTAACATAATCCACCAAAGAAGAATTCTAACTCCTTTAGCTTTGTTGATATCAACACCTTCTTCTTCTCCTCCTCCTCTGTTTTGTCTCTCTTCTCTAATGCCTTTCTGCATTTTTTATGTTGTGCCGTTTGTGAAGCAATCTTGCAAGAACTTGAACTCAAAACAGTTGCTTCTTGTCTCGTATTTCCCTGTTTTTCTTCGTACTCTATCGCTGTAGGCTAATGCCGAGTTGCTTATCATTTTATAAAATTTCGAAGAATTCTATCTTCTGGGGTATAATGCCTTGTAGTTTGGTGAAAGTAAGCCGGCGTTTCGAGACGTCGGCTGACTTTCACCAGATTACTCGGCGCTCCGTCCTGAAAGATAGAACTTTTCGCAGTCACCGCTGTGAGAACCGCTGCCTAGCAACTTAGTGTTGATAAGCAAGAAATAGCATTAATCACTTAAGAAGAGGTCCATTCTTGCAGGGTTTGTGGGCTGTTTCCCAGCCCTTCCAGAGAAATCCACTACAAAATATGAAACTGATAATTAATCACCATGACAAACCGCATTCATTCTTCATTCTGTAAAGACGCTCTGTCAGGCGCTTAGAGTGTAGAGCGTTAAATGCTTGCATAGTTATCGGTACGTATTGGGAATGATGTGGAAAAAGCGGTCGTGGTCTGCTTATGAAGTTGGTACACCGATGTTTGCATGGGGGCTCTGAGGAGAACCTAAGTCGTGGTAACTGGTCTCTGTCAGAAAGGCTACGGATGGTATGCACCTTCTGCAGCGCTGTTTTGATTCGTACGAAAGTCAGGTGGAGTCTAGTCGCGCGGCAGATATGAATTCAAAGTAGTTTAACGTCTTCGTACATGTTCATAGCCGCTTCGATATCTGTGGTCTCCACAAATCTGGCATTAAGTGTCGCAGGACGTCACAGCAGAAAATAGGACAGCCCACGTAAGAATGAGCAAAAAAAACAAACCCCGTGGCCTGTAGTCCGCAAGCGAACTATACCGACCGAGCGACCGCCACTTGTCGGCGAAGTTAGTACCAAGTTCTACGGATAGAGGGTGTGTTGTGGTCAGCGGAACGGATCCTCACGGCCGTTAATGTCGGTTTTATAGACCGGAGCCGCTGTTTCCTTGAAATAGCTCCACAATTATCCTCACAAGGCTGAGTGAACTACGATCCAGGCCCACTACTTGTTAGAAAACCTGGTAGCGTCGGGAATCGAACCCGGGACCTCTGGATCTGTAGCCAGGAACTCTGAGCACTAGACCACAGAGGCGGTCACGTAAGAATGAGCAAGTCTTCAAAGGGAGGTTTTGCGGACGAAGAATGTGAGTTGCTTTTATCCTTGTCTGTAGCATTTAGCGTGGAGTTTGCATGACTGTTAAGTACAGGCGCTAAAGTGAGTCTGTTGTCACCGAGGCGTGTTACAGCTTCAAGTTATAGATTAAGGAAGTGACTTGAGAGCGGCCGACAGGGAGTTGTCATTCAGCTTGAGGGTTAGTATGGAGCTATTATTATTATTATTATTATTCTTATTCTTATTATTATTATTATTGGAGGGGGTGGGTTTCCCCATGCACCGCGACTAATAGTCTATTGTACGTCCCCTTTTCAAATTCTACCAGTCGCCATACCCTGCCAGTACTGCTGCTCGCTATCAGTCCCGTTCAGCCAGCGAGGCTGGCTGGCAGTGGTACCCGATGCTTCCCCATCTACCGGAGGCATTGGAAACTACTTGGGCGGGAAACTTTTTTTTTGCCTAATTTTGCTCAGAGGTCTCCTAGAGACATGGGGATCTTTTTACATGCCGTAAATCTACGACACGGGACTCACGGCTTAAAGTCCCTCCCGGAGGTCTTGTTCCCTGAATTTTTCCGCCCTTAAAAATTCCACGACCTCCGCCGGGTTTGAACCCGCGTACCTTGAGTCATGAGGTGGGAACGTTACCCCTAGACTAGGGGGATAACATTTAGCCCTGTTCTTACTACGACTTAGTAGAATCGCCAGCCCATATTTGAAACAGCACATGCATACATACCAGACAATTTTTAGGCACTGTAGTTTCCACGGCTTTGGTATCCAGTGTTGTGGCATCTACTGGAGAGGCAACCTAAGCCATTGACATGCTATTTGGGCAATTTAGAATAAGTGCATACAATTTAATTCAGCATGAATATCCGAACAGGCATCCTGAATATGCTGTTAGAGACTTACATCTCTTGACACTTTGCAGCCAGCAAAATATGCTGCACTGTTAGAATGGGTGCACGTGTTAACATCCTTCGAAGTATGTCAGTATAGTGGAGCACCCCGTACCCTTGATTCTATAGTCAGAAACTCCCGTTAATCATACCAAATCATGCCTGAACTCCCCCCACGGGAAATGTTCACGAAAGCAGTGACTACCGCCCAGGGCCGAAGATACGGCGCTACTCTTGGGACCTGTGGCGCGGTTCACTGCCCGAGTTCCTTTGAAAGTGATTAGTAGCGATTGTTATGCTCATCTGCCGTGCATATTTAGTCGTGCTTCTATTGTTATGTGTACATCTTACACGTCTGTGTATGTGTACCTAATAAAGAAGTCCTGGCACCTGAAATATTTGCCGGCAGAAGTGGCCTGGTTGCAGAGCTTTCCTGATGCGGGACGTGGAAGCGATTATGGATTTTGGGTGAGATAAGTTAGAGTAGAAATTTGACTTTTAAATGCACTGACGCTGCATTTAAAAAAAATGAAATAAAATAAAAATAAAACCGGAGACTAGGAAGGCAGCAGAAACTTCTGTAGATTATATATATATCGCACCAAGGCTCCGAACACGATCTGGGAATGTCACATCTCGTACTACAAAATCTGCATGATTGTTGGATTGATTTAGCAACTCATTGTGAACTGAATTTGTATGCAAGAAATATGCTATATAATTAGGAGTTCTTCGGAGTGGTGGTGAAACAGGGCACTCATTATCTTCGTCTATTATACCAATATGATTTATACATGCTTCCTAAATCAACTCCGCGGACTAGGTCCTGAGCTGGCTGGATTCAGTCCACATTGCACTGCATTATTTTAAGGTCCATTTTAATATCCTTGCAGTTTAAATGTCCGGTTCTGACAATGGATACAAGGAAGCGCGAGAAAATATTTTCCCTTCACATAGCTTTTGTTCAGCATATTTTTTTACAGCCGGGATAGCTCAGTCGGTAGAGGGACTAGGCTACAGGCTACAGCTATTCCTGGCTGGGGCAAAAGGATTTTTGTCCTTTCCGTACCGTCCAGACGGGCTCTGAGGCTCACCCAACCTCGTCTGCGGTGGGTATCTGGGGATCTTTCCCCAAGGGTAAAGCGGCCTGGGCGTGAACCTAAACATTCCTCAATCTAGTGTCTAGATCACGAATGGTGGAACTATACGCCCACTCCCCCATACGCCTTCATGGCATGGTGCTTAATTAAAGGCGTATGGACAACTTGACATTGCGATGTGTCTGAGGTGGCGTAACCAAAACTCGACGTTAATATAGAACAGTTTTATTTATTGTTTAAGTACGTGTCTAGTTTTGTGTCATCACAATCAAAATTGTGAGGGGAACGTGATACGGACTAGAACGACCCGGCCTGGTGAAGTGAGGTGCTTGAAAAAGGTGATGACAGTTATCACAAACCATTACTTCTGTGATCATAGTATCTGCTATTCCGGTCTTTTTTTTATTGCTAGTGGGGTGGGACTAAGTCCCTTGCACTGCGGCCACTTCTGGCCTATTGTACCAGCCCCAGATGATAGGTGAGGGTGATTGTGGAGCAATTGGTGGAATGAAGACTGACAGGGGAAACCGAAGTACTCGGAGAAAACCTGTCCCAGTGCCACTTTGTGCACCACAAATCCCACTTGACCAGACCCGGTATCGAACCCGGGCCGCCGCGGTGGGAAGCCAGCGACTAACCGCTTGAGCTATGGCGCGGCCTTTACATCCGGTCTTAATCACACTTGTGGGACGAAATAAAATACAAAATTTATGAGCGTAGACTTTATCACAGGAAAACTTGTCCAGTCAGAAACAAATCAGCATTGGTCGCTTGGTTTAAAATGTTAGCTTTACTGCAATTCAGTTAAGAGTCTTACGAGTAATGAGCAATAGGAAGTTGCTCAACTCGAGGGAATGAAAGCTTAAGCTCTTACGCTTTCGGATAGGCGATTGGGCCGATTTTCAATTTTAGCTTGTTACGCCATTCATGCAGTGAAGTGGTTGTTTAGCAATTGCTAATATGAAGTGGCTGATGAAATGCACTTTTGTCCTGCAATACAGACGTAAAGTAACCGGGAAGGAAGATAAAAACCACAACAAAGAACTGTGTATGGCAGGCATGTCCAACGCGTCGATCGCCGGACGATTTTTGGTCGAACTCATAGGCCTATAAGGAAAAGCATGTAAATACACTTGTAATATAATATGATTATATTCAGATTTTGAAAGAAAAATACGTGTTAAAGTAGTCTGTACTTTCAATGTATGTTGCTTTTATAACAAACATCATGTGTTATTTTTACCAATATTTTTGCTTAAAGCGAGGTACGATAATAGGAGGGGGTAGATCACTGGCAGTTTTGACACTAAAAAGTCGATCACAGCCTGTTTGAAGTTGGACATGCCTGGTTCTGCCCAGTGTTTGGATCCATGCATTCAGAAATTCGGAAGAGTGGCGTTAGCGCATTCTCAGAGTTAATAACACTCGTGAGGGTCTCAGAACTAGGCAGTCATCTTAGCCTGTGTCAAGTCTTGTTCACCTGTGGTTGAGAATGCGCCGAGTGAAATGTTGGGAAGCTTCTGAGCGACATCCGGAATGGCGTGGTAGGAAGTGGCCGTGACATATTTTAGGGCACTTCACCTGTAAGTTATTCGCCAGAATGTTGGTGAAACTCAAGGAAATATTAATGACGTTACTAGAAGGAGAAGTGGCAAGTGTCTGCGCTCTTTCGGGCTGCAGGGCTTTCTGCAGTCAAATGATTATTTGAATTTCCGGTGACCGTGAGTACAGAAATATTTCCTTTTCTGCTGTGTTTGGAACTTCGTGTATACAAGGCCATAGTGGAATTTGCACGCGAAATTGTTGCGGTTGTCGTCCATATTGGACTTGTAACATAACGTCTACTGAGTAAACCATTTGTATGCACTTATGCCTTTAAAAAGAAAATTAGTTGTAAATGCTTAGCTTCAAGAACATGAACAATTCAGGAAATACAACTACCTACATTTACAGTGTGTATCTATTCTTGAGGATAATAAGAGCTAATTCATTTTGTGTAATGCCTGGCACCATTCAGTCCACAACCTTTTTTCTTCTCGACTCCTGTTTAAACACGTAAAAGTTAAAATATACGAAACTGTAATTCAGCCTGTAGTTTTGTATGGGTGTGAATCTCTGTCTCTGACATTGAAGAAGAACATAGACTGAGGGCATATAAGAACAGGGTACTGTGGAGAGTATCTGGTCCTGAGAGGGATGAAACAATAGTTCGCCAGGTATAATTTGAAGGATAAGCCAGGGAGGATGAGTGGGGGGGGGGCATGTAGCATCCATGGGGAAATGAGAAATTCATATAGAGTTTTGGTGGGAAAGGCAGAAGGAGAGAGACCATTACGAAGACAAAGACATAGGAGGGAGAGTACTATTAAGACCGATCTTAGAGATATAGAATGTGGTATTATGGACTAGATTTGACTGGCTCAGGTAGGCTTTTGTGAACACGGTAATGAACCTTCGGGTTCAATAAAATATTGGGGTTTTCTCCAGTAGCCTAGCGATTGTCGGCTTCTCAAGGAAGACTTAGCTCCATGGAGCTGGTTAGTTAATCAAATACTGAACTTGATAGGCTAACCAAATGTGTGAAGTGGCTATTCTATCCAGAGGTGTGCTGTGAATTCTTTTTCGTCTGAGTTGGAGACTTCGATGCAGACTCACGCATACTTCTGTTATCGTTCATTGCTACTATCTTCTGATATTGTTTATAACGACTTCCAGCATAGTTGACAAAAGAACAGCAAACTTTATGCTTTTTATGTGGAAGGATGTCGTTACAGTTCTTGTCCGGACCGCTCAGAATGTTTCGCATAGCCGCTGGGTTATGCAGCATACAGCATACAGGTGGAAGCACCGCAGTTGGGTCGGGTGTTTCAGTCTAGTCACTGTCAGTTTTCTTCATACCAACTATTTTCGAGATGGCTCTGTCTAAAATTAATAGGGATTCAAGAATATCTCTTCCCCCTCCCCCAGACACCACTATATGTGATACATTCTGCAACATGCACAAGGTCTCAGATGATAATGCCTCTAGTTTTGAAATACACCGTGTGACAATTAAGTTCCAGAACTGAGACAATAAAGACCCACACAAAAAGATAACAAATATTTATGAATACTATCACTCAGTATTCGTATAGTCCCCGCCCACTTCCGCACAACATTTACATCGCTTATACAACGAATGGAAGGCCGAGAAAACGCTTCTTCCCATATCGCCTTCAGCTGTCTTGTCACAGTCTGCTTGATCGATGAAACTGTTTGGAATATCGTCCAGTTCATCCCAAATCGGGGGATTAGGGTGAATGGGATAACACGGGGATCCCCAACTCTGACTGCACCGGTGCATTGTCGTGCAGAAGATACCTGAAACTCAGCCTAAGGCGATGAACTCGAGCGATTCATGCCTTAATCACCTCTTTATGACATTTACTGTTGCAGTCTGTTTTTCCGGCGTAAATTCGTAATGAGCAGGGCCCGGATTTTGATGACATGTCATCTTTTTTCCCTTGTATCCTACTCGATGTTCTTAAATATATAAATCTCGGATATGAACTGCTGGTTACAGAAATGTAAAGTTATAGGTAATTTTTGACATTTTTAGGTATTTTTTCTCGAAAAATTTTCGACTTTTAAGGCTATTTCTTGTCATTTTTGGCCGTTTTAGGGAATTTATCTTCATATGTTTTCTGAAATGTGAATAACATGGAAGCGAAGTGTTATTTCTTTTCTCCTTTAGGTCATTTTTCTGGATTATTTCGGTCATTTTTTTTTAATATTTTCAGGTCATCAAAATCCGGGCCCTGCATATTACATTTTTGGGTCATATTTTAGGTATTTTTTCTGGATTTTTTTGGTCATTTTATAGGTCATTTTTTAAATATTTTTAGGTCATCAAAATCCGGGCCCTGGTAATGAGTGAGCCCTTAAGCTTCAAAATATGCAGTCAACATTGTTTTCACCCGCGATTTTTGCATTATTTACTTTCTGAGCTGCTTTGAACCTTTTGTGCCATTCAGACACACTTGCCTTCGATAAACATTCTTCACCGTACGCACTTTTCAACATTTCAACCGTTCCAATAGCCGTGTTCTTTAATTTTACACAAAACTTGATCGTTGCTCTTTGTTCCACTTTTAAACCTTCGACACGACTGAAAAACTAACTTAATCAAAACAGTTGTAATTCTCATATACGATAACCAAACAAGTTAAAACTTGCGCATCATATAAATGAACTTTCTCTGTAACTAGTCCCGTTCACCCCCCATAGATGGCGTTAGTAGTATCACTATAATAGCGTCAGTTTAGGAACTTAATTGTCACACCGTGTAAGAGTTGTTTTTAAAGTTAATAGTATACTGTCGTTTTGTTAAAAGGAGGAAACTTATGCTAATTCAGTAGCTGCAGAAAAACGTAATATACATTTTATAACCGGACCGCGGTCTACTGGGGTGTGACGCCATGTAGTTTGGTAGGAAAACATTTCAGACGAACCTGCTGCCATACCCTGCTTCCCTGAAGGAACACATGGCGCCACATCTCATAAGACCGTAACTTACGAGTGCTACTCACTGCAATGAGAATTTCAAATTTTACCCATTTTATAATTGTTATTTTGCTTATAAGGGCTGGCGAGTTCCTGGATAGCAAGATGCTAGGTTTCCTTGGTAGACCATAGATGCGGCCATACATGCATTTCTCTTCAGTTTTTATATGGCAGATTGCAGTAAAATAAAACTATATAGATGTTATAGGAAGGCGGTTGTTCAGTCTGTCGGTATTGGTTCAGTTTCTTGAAAATTATACTCGATCTTGTTTGAATATGAAACCGCTTTTCCTGTGTAAGGACGGCGTAGTTGCTTCAAGAAACCAACATGCATCTACCATTCGTGCTATTGAGGGACCTGTTCGTATAACTTATTGATGTTGAATCATCAACGATCAGCGTTGGGCGAATCATCTGGGTTGTAAAACGGCTGGAATGTATGCCTGGAGAGGCCGTGCATCATGGCGTCTAGACCGACACTACTGCTGGACCAGAACATTCCCAGAGAGGCAGTTCTTCAGCACATCTTCATAACACTGAAGACATCTTTAAGACTGGGTCTTTTGGGATATGAGGCTGTGTAGTTCGGATGATGGTTACCAACATTTCGGAAGGATATAGCGCCCCATCATAAGGGTCATTTCAACCCTCTAAAACCAGACTTTAAGGCGTCACTTCCAAGGAGACTCATCATTTGAAGAGATGAGCGTATTTGTAGTTTACACGCCTTCGTTATCATCATTCAGTTACATCGGGGAAAGACTGATCTGTAATCTGTTATGTGTAATAGTGATCATTACGCAAATTAGATATATTCACAACTTGATACATAAGTGTCTCAGTTGTATATGAAGAGACTTTCAAATTGTGCAGTCAAATCCATCGAAATATAAAATCTGTAGAGCGTTCCTTGAACAGAAAACCTCCATTCTGTTAGTATTCTAAATTCTGTCAAATTTGTAGGGCCTATTGCCTGTTATAGGAAATTGTGCACGTAGATTACATAAATATTCTCGTAAATTTAATTTAACTCATAATTTAGTTACATATATTTGTTGACTAATTGGTATTTCATTATTGTTTCAGTGTCTTTTGGGATTTGTATTGTGCAGCGCCTGAGAGGAGGGACACGTGTGAGCATTCAAGCGAGGCGAAAGCCTTCCACGATTACGTAAGTACTCATTCTGTGTAACGCGTTTCTTGTAGTTCATCTTGATATCGTAAATTGATGCAGATGCGTTCATCTGCTTTGTGGAAGACCTAGAATAGCGTTTTGTTTCATCAAACTCGTGAACTGTCAATTACTGCCGCTTGTTGGGAATTTCATGCGTGAATGTCGCATATTTGTGCGTGAAGTTTGAGAGTTTCACCGAGGTAAAACACACATTGTTGTCATCAAGGTTATGACATTTTATAGTGAAATAGGTGGGCACAAAAAGTTTCCACCCTGAACATCGAGACATTTTGCCCCCCCCCCAAAACGTGGGTACCCACGTACTTACTTATGGAACTGAGCCCTTCTTGAGGAGAAGCAAAATCTGCAGCTGCTCAAGAATTTTCCAGCATTTTATGGAACCCGAAGGTTCATTACCGTGTTCACAAAAGACCTGAACTGGTCCCAATCATGAGCCAGAGCGATCCAATCCATACCGTCCCATCCTGTCGCTCTAAGATCCATTTTAATATTGTCCACCCACCCCTTGTCCTCGTCTGCCACATTCCTGCTACATGCCCGGCCAACCTCGTCCTCCTTGACTTGATCATTCTAATTATACTTGGAGAAGAGTACAAGGGTACCCACCTACATAAACCCTACTACATAAACCAGAAGTCCATAGTTCTCAGCTTCATACTTTCACAAGATAGTTAGGTAACTTTAATGCCCGAAACAAGATTAATATTCTACTAAAATATGAAAAGAGCGGTCGAGTTCAGTGCTGTCCCACAGTTGGGTAGTTTTGGTGGCAGCATTCTGCAACAGGTAACATGGATTCAGGCAAAATTTGCTGTAAACCGTATAAATTGAAATGGACGCCTCAGTTTGGTCGGGAGGATGTGTTGCCGGCGTCGCGGTTTGGCGCGATGGCCTGCAAGTCAGGACGTGTGTTGTGCCGCAGCTGTGGTTCAAGTGCAGCGCAGTTTAAGCAGGAAATTCGATTGTGCCAGTAGGAATTGTTGGTTCGATTTTGCTCGCCGATGCAGTGACAGCAGAACGTTTTCAGAACGTCCTTGAAGGCATTCATTCATATTCATCTCGAGAAAACGTTCGTCTAACAGGATGGGGCTCGACGTCATACAGCGAATGCAGGTTTTGACGCCTTCAGTGAGCATTCTGGCAATCTTCCTGTCTCAGACCGCATCTCCCGCCTTCAACCCCTGTAACTTTTTTAAGGGTCATATTTTGAAGACAGTGTGTAAGGAAATAACCCCCGTACAGTTGATTAACCAAGTTGTCATCAGACACTCGGCAGAGTATGTAGGATTTGAGATTATCACAGCGGTGTTTATGAACAGTTCTGTCTTTTGGGATATAACGCCGAGAAGCCCGTTGAACGTCATTCGACGTGTCGGACGAACATGTCACCTCCATCATCAGGGACGCAGAATAAGCCAAGATATAAATCAGCATGAAGCAGTTAGCAAGCGGAACTGCACTACATGTCTCTCCGAAACTTCGGTTGACTTTCAGTAAAATAGAACTCTTGTAAGAAGAAGAATTTTCAGCGTCGACTGCAGATGATCGTAGATTCCGGTGGGTCTCATACTGAATACGTTTTCCATTGAAAGATTATTCGCCCAAACATACATGTTAATTAACACCAAAATTATTCCCCTACGTCCGATATATGATAAAGTGAGGCGTCTGTTGTGTTGAGCCTGTGTGATGTCGAATTTAATGTTCATATAGAAACTCGCAACTCCATCATTTGAAATGTTTCATTATTCCAGAAAGTACGAGGGAGAGTAGTAAATTGGTCACAAATGGAAGTAAAACAGCCTTGAATATTTTGATGCGATAAATTGTTACGAATAGCGATTGATTTGGTGTGGATGTGGACTGAGTGTTATGAAACAAGAACGGTTGAGCGTAACATGCACGTCAGTTGATTACGCTACATTTCATATGTGCAGTACATATACTGGATATACTGACTGTGGGTTCGTACCATGACTTGAGTTTTTAGAATAAAATATTACCACTTAGAGGTTACAAGGTAAAGCGTAACAGTTACGTATTTATGTCCCCGCCTTGACTCCCAAGACATATTTTCGTGAATCAGTTATCCGGTGAGAATGATTGGAGAGGTTGAAGTCGGCCCTGTTCACGGCTAAGTTCCATGCCCTGAAGACACATAAGGAAGTGGAGATACTACTCCACGCAGTCTCAACTTTGGCACTGGATGTAGATGGTCAGTTTCACGTTCGCACTGCTGTACTTCCGGGGATAACGTCCCCGTAGGCTTCCTGGGCCCCAGGGCCGTTTGTAAGCGTCGGTGAGGAGGTTAATGTTAGCTTCCGCCAGGAATACAAAGACGGTCGTCGTCTGGCCCATATCTTAGACACTATACTAGCTGAGCTGTCCGGCTCCAGCGAGCCGCGTCCACATCTTTTTATCGAGTTTTGATGTAATATGCGTGTTGGCCTCCATAGTGAAAAAGGCGACGCGTAAAGCCATTGGATTTACGAATACCTGATTTGAAATGTAATGATACCATATTCTGTGATGTACTGATTGTGGTATCTTATAGACTACTCGTAAGTCCCTGGTCATAACTATAAATTGAATATAGGAACCATTTAACTTCGTAAAAGGCAGCGACAGTACTATAGTTCTTCACTGAACTTCTTGCTTATAACGAGTTATATTCATATTTTAGAGTTCTTACCTTAAGAATGACATCTCACATCTCAGTTTCTACCAGATTTTAAATTTTGATTGAATCGGATTGCACACAAAATATATGCAGGACTAAATCGTAATAAGTTCAAAGAATAGCTAATAAACCCGTCAGGACTGTGGCAAAGTCGAACTTCAGTGACAGAATTGCATTCATTACGAAATTAAGAGCAAATTAAATTCGGGGACTCGCTCAGTCCTGAATTTTTTTTGTCTTCCCCTCTACTATGAAGAAAGAAAAAACGTAAAGATAAAACTATAATTGTACACGTTAGTATGGGCGTGAAACTTAATCTCTCACACCAAGGGAAGAACATGGATGAAGAGTATTACGAAACGAAGTGTTGAGAGAATATTTTGATCCAAGAGGGTGTAAGTAACAGGATGCCGGATGGAATTCGACAATTCCAAGCCTCATAATGTGTTCTCTTCTTCATAGGGTGGTCGAGTCAAGGAGGCTGAAATGTTGTCTGCCGGACTAGAGAGGTCCGTGGGAAGGTGAAGTGGGGGAAGGCGTCCACTGTTTGCTTATTGTGCCCAATGACATCTCTCTTCCGGCATGCATTAGGCGGTGTTGTAACACTGATGCCAGAGATAAGAAATCCATAAATGTAAAAAAATGTAAAGCTGTCCCTGTAACAGGCCGTGGAGGCCAGTCGGGCTGTGAGATATTGAGGCTCCCAGATTTTCTAGACAGTCGGCTCATGGATGGCGGTGAGGTTGTCAGCCTCACGCACGGGCCTCCCTTTACTCCCAGGAAGATTCCTGGTACTCATTTCTGTTAGAGGCTTAGTCGACTCTAGGGCCATAGTGCGGCTGGAAGGTTTAGGCCAACTGAGAAATTCAATGACATCGGGGATTCTCGCTTGTAGCGTAGTGCCGCAACCAATTACGCTACCGCGTGCCCCGATAAGAAGTCCGTCGGAAGAGCCAAATGAAGAGAGTACTTGGGAAACCAAGTCGTGTATTGGAAGACTCCACTAAAAGGGATCTTATAGAAATGGGGAGTGATATCGTGGCGTGGACTCATGTGGCTCCGGATAGACCCCAGTGATGTGTTGTTGTGGACGCGATAATGAGCTATCGAGAATATTGACAGGGAACGGTTAAACCTGGACTAACATGACTCTCTGTAACATTAATAGTAACTGGGAACGGCCTCGCCACATAGCAGTAGCATACGGTATGGCTGTCATGCGTACTGAAGGAGTGGAAGCAAACCTCCGAAAACAAAAGTGATTTATTTTAGAAGAAATGGGATTGTTGGATAAAACTTTTGAGAAAGTAAACTGTTGGGGAGTTTCAAGGTGTCTGAGATCCAGAAGTTTGTTGTTGTACAGGATCAATATTTCACAGAGTGTGGGGAACAGTATTTGTATTATTCGTATGTAGACTTCTTATCTTCATGAGAAGCAATCGCCATCCATGTCTCTATTCTGACAAGTAAAACAACGAAATGCTTACAGTATTTTTGGAATCCCGAAGAGGAAGAAGCCACTTGGGAGGCCTAGGCGTATGTATCAAGGTAAAACAAGAAGTTCTGGCGAGACCAGATTGCCTATTTTGTTTTGATACGACATGGACCGCATAGAAAATGACGCCTTCGTCAGTTCTTCGTTGCAGCGAGAACGTGTTTACCAAGCCATTGCCTTGCAACACAGAGACTCGTGTACTTTCCTTTGAAACGACACGGGCCAAATAGAAAACGTCGCCTCCAACAGTTCTTTGTTTTATGTATTCGTAGCCGCGGGGACGTATACCGAGCCATTGTCTAGCAGCGATAGGAGGTATACGCATACAGACACACAGGCTGATGGGAGAGATTTATGGTACGCCAGTGAGATAGACTCAGGTTTCATATAGATTGTTTCAGGAATTCAGTGACAACCTGCACACCTGAAGATGGCCAGTTAGGCCGAAACATGTAGTGTCTAGTAATGCAATAGCGAACGAAGTTGCACTTAGACGGCACAAAAGCTCTTTGCGGTTTGGGGGGATACACAGAGATACCGGCTGGAAATCGCACAAGCCTGCATTCATTTTTGCAAAATAAGGAAAGTTGGCGAAAGATGTAGTTATTTTTGTAGTTAATTATGTGATGAAGCACCACAGCATGAAGGCATATGGGGAGTGGAGGTATAGCTCCATAATTCTTGACCTTAGCAATGGATGGAGGTGAATGGTCAGTTTAATACCACTTCCGCTTTAATGCCCGGTACCCACTGGATAGGAGGCTGGGTGGGCCACAGAGCCTGTCTGGATGCCATAGAGAAGAGAAAAATCCCTTGCTCCTGCTGGGAATCGAACCCCGGTCGTCCAGTCCGTAGTCAAGTCGCTATACCCACAGCGTAGATGTGATAGAGATAAAGCTTAACCGAGGCGTGATTATTCGTGTTGCTCTCGCCGAGTTTATTGCGAATGCACGGTAAACAGCAGGGACACTTCTTGACGAGTTGAGCGACTGTTAGTTTTTCTTTTAACTGGACTCCCTTCCGTCCAGTTACATACGTGGAATGAAAGCGATCCCTGTCGGGATGTCAGCAAGTCAATTGCCCCAGGAATGTGAAGGCGAAGCATACAAATTTTGAACTAATTTGGGAATACATTTGGTTTGGTAAGTTCATAATCACTCAGTGGACAGACGTTCCGCCTTTTGTGGAACCCACCTGTTCGTTACCTTATTCGCAGAGCGCTCCAGTGGACTTCCCCCCTAAAACAAAAAAAATAAAAATAAAACAAACTCCTTGCCCTATATTCCGCAAGCGAACTATACCGACCGAGCGACCGCCGCTTGTCGGCGAAGTTAGTGCTAACTTTTGCGGATAGAGAGTGTCACGTGGTGAGCGCAACGGATCCCCACAGCTGTTAATCTGGGGTTTCTAGACCGGAGGACTTCCCCCTAACGTGATCTACTGTCTTTCGCTTTTCTAACTGATCTTTGGTATATACTTCTCTTTCTGTGGCGTTACGGACGAGCTGGTTAAGTATTGGTGACTTAACCACATTACTTTCAGTAACATAATGAAATAGGCCGCGCAATAGCTCAAGCGGGTAGTCGCTGGTTTCCCACCGCGGCGGCCCGGGTTCGATCCCTTGTCTGATCAAGTGGGATTTGTGGTGGACATAGTGGCGCTGGGACGGGTTTTCTCCGAGTACTTCGGTTTCCCCTGCCATCTTCATTTCACCAAATTCATCATCATAATCACCCGCGGCAGGTACAATACGCCAATCAGTGGCCGCCGTGCCGAGTGGACCCAGCTGGACTCCAGCCCCCACTAAGCGAATTAAAAGAAAAACATAATAAAATAGTGCCGGGCCATAGCTCAGCTGGATAGTCACCAGCTTCCCACCGCGGCGGCCCGGGTTCGATCCCTGGTCAGGTCACGTGAAATTTGTGGTGGACAAAGTGGCACTGGGGCAAGTTTTCTTTGAATACTTCGGTTTCCCTTGCCAATTCTCATTCCACCGGCCGCTCCACACCCATCATCGTCGGGGGCTGGTACAATAGGCCAAACAGTGGCGGACGTTCCATTTGGACCCACTCTTACTCCACCCCAAGAAATAATAATAATAATAATAATAATAATAATAATAATAAACAGGCTGCGAAATACTGAGTTATGTATATTTATGCATACACGTCTAACGGTATTTTCTTAATATTACGATACTCCGAAATTAGGTGCCGTGTAGTTTGGTAGCAGTTTAGCTTCGGATGTATCCGCTGCCACCATCTTCAGGATAGAATAGCTGTTGGTACCTGTCAACTACGCAGCCTCACATCCTAGAAGAATTAGTATTCACCGATGTGAGAACTTCTTTCCCTGAAAATTATGTCCAATGACTTGACCCTCTTCTTGAACTTCATAGAGTTATTCTCTCTCTCTCTTACACACACACACACACACACGCACGCACACATGCGTGCTAAATACCTAACCTATTGTTGATTCTAATGATATCTGGTGATAAAGCTATCCCTGTAACAGGCCGTGGAGGCCCATAGGGTTGTGAGACGTCGAGGCTCCCACATTTTCTATACAATCGGTTCACAGATGGCCTTGAGGTAGTACCATCCGGTGAAAGGCACCATTTATGAAACTGCACGTTATATAGAGTTTTTCTTCGGCCTTTTGTTACTTCCTCCGGCCTAGATCGAAATGTTCTGCTCTGTACCCTGTTCTCGGACTTCTTCAGTTTATGTTCTCTTAATGTGAGAGACGAAGTTTCTCATCCATACAGAACAAAAGACAGAATTGTGCCTAGTTTTATACATTTTAGATAGGAAACGGCAAACGGATTATTTTTAACTGAATGAGAGAAAGCCGTGGCCGCATTGCATTGATCTCTGTATCCAGGATGTTATATTCTTCCTTGGTGAGTCATGAACCACCTCGGTGGTCTAGTGGTCAGAGTTCCAGGCTACAGATCCAGATTCCCGGCGCTACCAGATTTTCTGAGAAGTGGTGGATCTGGAACGGGGTTCACTCAGCCTCGTGAGGACAATTGAGCTATTTCAAGGAAATAGCGGCCCCGGTCTAGTAAACCGAGCCGTGGGGATTCGTTGCGCTGACCACACGACACCCTCTGTCAGCTAAAGTTGGCACTAACTTCGCCGACAAGCGGCAGTCGCTCGGTCGGCATAGTTCACTTGCGGACTACAGGCCACGGAGTTTTCTGTTGAGTCATGAGTGGATCACACGTGCATTTGTAGGCTTTTAATTTGAGAAACGGAATGCTCTGTTATATCTTTTTCCACTTTTGCTGAGGTTACTGTGTTATTCGTTTTGGTCTTTGCTTGGTTTGATTCTCATGCGTAGTGTTGTATATTGAGTTCAGCGTTGTCTGCCCAACTCCAGTGGATACCGCTACGTGGTGTGACCACTCATATCCTACTGCCAGTCGCCATTCCGTGCAGCAGCCGTTAGGGGGTACAGCATATTCAGATGTAAGAATTTTGATGCGCGATTATTGATTTCAGGTTGAAGATGTACTAGTATTTGCCCCTATGTTGAAGTCATGTCATTTGTTGGGTTTTCTGAGGCGCACACGACTAGTTTTGCGAGGTGAACTGAACCCAGATTTTTCGCCGTTACTAATCTCCCAGGTGGACTGTTGGATTGGGTGACAAACACGTTACATGGATCCCCGACAGCTCCGACTTATGAGCATATTACAGTGTTTACAAATTCCATGTGTTCGCCGAAGTTTGTAGAAGTATCATGCTGATGTCAAGGGAGCTGTGACGGGTCACTTACCTGCCTTACTGGCCGGAGTTCGTCTCCCATAGGTGTCTCAAACTCTTGTTTACCATTTTTGGTGTTGCAGTGTGCATGTGCGCGCGTGCCTGCGTGCATGCATGCGTGTCGTGGTCTCTTCCTAGGCACTAGAAGCGTATTCTTTATAGTGTTTCCGACACGCCTGCTATACGTCTCAGTGAAATGTTTTTTTGTGGTACAAGTGTAATATCTTTCAGTTTGGGAGCTGAGTGGGATTCAGTGACATGCTATTATTCGTGGTTTTCTCGAGTAGTTTCTAATATAGAAAGATTTTACGATTGTTGCCTTCTGGTAATTTCGTGTGAAACCAGCACATTTAGGGGCAAATTTCCATAACCATCTCTGTGTCTAGTAAAATTTTGAAGGCGCGTTGCGTCTCCTTAAAAATTGATATGCGTAATATCTGAAATATCACCTTCCTGTCTACTAATTTAAAAGGCATGGCAGTTTGAAATGTGGGTCATAATCTGTGCTAGAGCTTAATTTTCCAGTATTCTTAAGCCGAACGTGATTGGTGCTGATCTATAATTTATATACTTAGCAGCATATTAGGAATTTCCAGAAACTTACTTCGAAGGAAGAATTCTTCGTATTGCTAATTCTGGGCCTTTGTAGGCAGACGGTTCATAGTAGAAGACTCGAATTTCTGTCCTGAAATCGAAAGAAAGGAAAACGATAATTTTCTTATTGTGGACACACCTAGTAGAATACAATGCCATTTGTTTGCTATCCCGAAAAATAATTTTTCAATGCCTGAGATATCGGGATTGTCCTCTGTATTTGTACAGAAGTAACGAGCGTGGTCTCCGCTCCACGCCAGTTGCTGTGGGTTCGTGAGTTCGCCGATTTTGGCGCCACTTTCCGGCTTTCCTGTGAGGTACCGATGAAAGATGATATTTCATTTTGGACGTTTCCCATGCAAGTTACAATTTGCAGTTTGAGAAATGCCCATTTCGGCCATTGGCCGAATGATTTTGGCTGAGGCCATAGGTACGCCCATATGGGGGTAGGAATTTACATCTCTGCTTTGAGTAATTCTGCCTGTTAGCGAAAGTTGTTGAAAATTACTCTCCTTTTAGCGCACTTTACCAACCCCGCACGGAGATGAAGTTCATGACATGTTTTATTTGCCGGGCATACGTGTCTGTACCCAGTAGTAACATCTGGTCGAATGCGCAAGGGTGTCCAGAGTAACCGACCATCGTAAGTTTGGAGGCCGCAAACAGGTGCATTGGGTATTTTTGATATTGTCAGTGGAGTGGGACTGTTCCTTGTACTGCGGCCACTTCTGGCCTATTGTACCAGCCCCAGATGATAGGTGAGGGTGATTGTGGAGCAGTTGGTGGAATGAAGATTGGCAGGGGAAACCGAAGTACTCGGAGAAAACCTGCCCCAGCGCCACTTTGTCCACCACAGATCCCACTTGACCAGACCCGGGATCGAACGCGGGCTGCCGCGGTGAGGGTGGATTGGGTAACGATAATTAATTATGCAACTTATTTGTGAAAATTAACTTTTAAATTATACTTGCGAATATTACTGTATTAAAGGGTAACAATAAATTAGTTTAACCAAATTTAAGTTGCATTCACAACATTAATTTGTCGTTAATGAGAAATTAATAACATCCAGTGCGGTTCATACGTAAAGAACAAATCTTCTCTGCCCTTTGTATTGTACTTGATCTGACTTGACTACGATTTTGATGCATTGAGGCTCCATAAGAATTATGCTGCTGGTCAGTATGGGCCAAAGGCCACTCACCGGATACGCAGAATTTAACAGTTCCAGTGCAACAGGTATGGTACTCCATTTCTGGAGGACGTACTGTAAAGAGTATAAAGTTTGCCAGAAATATTTGCATATGGCAGCACTCTGCTGACTCCGAAATGTATCTGTTGCATTTCCAAACTGTTATGATAGGGGCATTTCTACTCCTGCATGTCTTCTGAGCATATTGGAAGCACCATTACAACCAAACGATATCCAGTTTCTTAGCGAAAATTATCTTCGAAGCTGTGTTTTCGTGTAACGTTCATAACTGTTTCCACAACAATAGTAGTCTGAGTGTTCTTCAATACAAATGTTCGAATAGATATTGTTGACATTGTCGAATCTTGTAGTTTCACGCTCAGATAATCAGTAGCACAGCCGTCTTGCTAATGGTAATAGAATAATCGACCATGAAAACTACTGTAAGATCATTTTCAGGTATGAACTTGACCAGTTTTTTTTTTCTTTTTTCCCGCATTTCATATGCAGCGTGAAGGACAGTGTGCAGTGGCGTTATTAGTTTGTAGAATGCGCTCAGATTCTAATGTTTGCTACTTAAAGATCAGTTAACTCCGATAAAACGATGATTCGATTTTGCGATGTGGCAGACTTGCAAGACGCGCAGCAGCGTCCAGCCATCGCAGCTCAACACCGGACAAAAACATAAGGCAACAGGAACCGCTCAAGCGTAACAAGAAAACAGACCGAACAAAATAAAAATATACGCGAACCGAGAGAGAGCCCTAAGCTTTTGACCGTCACAACGGTTTTCCCGTTATTCAAACACGTTATATCAAAAAGTTAAAGTTAAAAATATAACATCGAATAAATTAACTATTTCTTTCGTGATAGCGGTAATTTAAATAGTTCCGGGGGATCGTAATAAACTTGCTTAAAGGAACTGGAATTGTTTCAGAATTTCCAAATGGAAATGGTTACCATACCTCTCCTGAAGCACTGGGTCACCTCCAAGTGCAAGCTTTTTCACATATATAAAACAGTAATACATCGCGCAAATTTTCCGAGTTAATCACAGAAACCAGGAAATCTGATTTGAATGGGAAGTCACGTATGTAAAGTAACTTTCCGCCCAACTTCAAAGGAACAAAATAAATGTTCTTTAATTACTGTGTAAGCACATTCGATACCATATCCTGGAGTTTCTTCATGTCACCCTGTTAATGTCTGTACTCATGCATTGTTCAGCATCGCACCTGTGCGCTAGAGACTGTCGGTTTGTGCTGGACATTTGTTTTTAATCTGATTAACGTTTTGTTTAGACAAGCGAAGTTATCCAACATAAGAGCTGGTTTTGGCGCGTTTGCATGTGAAAATTATGAGAAGTGTGCCTGGTTACCTCCATCATATCTGCCATCCCTTCATCCTCATGTA
Organism: Cryptotermes secundus; assembly: GCF_002891405.2. Lineage (NCBI taxonomy): Eukaryota > Metazoa > Arthropoda > Insecta > Blattodea > Kalotermitidae > Cryptotermes > Cryptotermes secundus. Next base: position 133,783 of record NW_019725859.1, read on the forward strand.
AACAGTTCGAGACCACCGGAACGGGTTTCTATTACATTCGATGTTGGAGAATTTGACTGAAATTTGTTGGCAGGAGAGTACACCGTGGCAGCACATACCTGCAGTTCGGCAGGCATCTTTTTTTTTTTTTAATGCTAGTGGGGTGAGGGTAGCGGTGGCGCGAGGATTGTTACCATGTGCTTCGTATTTTTACTTATTAAACCTATGTTGGATTTCTGTTTTCACGGATGTGAAACTATATCTCGGTAGGAGTTCACAGACCTACCTCCGAAAAGTTGAACTTCTGTCAGACAGCATAGCGTCACAGCCTAGAAATTAGTTAGTTATTGGAGAGGGTGGGTTTCCCCATGCTCTTAGACCTGTCTTGGTCCATTGTGCTTCCCTCTGTGATATTCTACCAGTCTCTATATCCTACCGGTACTGGTGCTTACCATCAGTCCCACCCAGCCAGCGAGACCGGCTCTACTAGCTGAGTGGTATCTGTAATGCTTCCCCCATCTACCAGAGGTATTAGAGACTATTGTTGGGCGGTAAACGTCCGTAATTTTGCTCAGTGGCCTCCTTTGGAGACATGAGGTTCTTTTACGTGCCGTAAAGCTACGACACGGGACCCACGGCTTAAAGTCCCTCCCGGAGGACTTGTTCCCTGAATTTTTCCGCCCTTAAAAATTCGACGACCTCCGCCGGGTATTTGAACCCGCGTACTACGAGTCATGAGGTGGGAACGTTACCTCTAGACTACGGCCTTGTTGCGTGCCGTGGAAGTGCCGGCAAAACAAAAGTGTCTTGCAATACAAAACTTTAATTTAGGACTGTGATCGTGTAGAAGTGGATTAAATGGATCTGCTCGCTGCGATATTTATGCAGGCAGCAAAGGGAACAGTTTTATTTTCAGTGTAGTTGGTTGAGGCACTATGCTACGAGCCAGAAGGTCGCGGGTTCAAATCCCGGTGAGGTCATTGGATTTTTTTTTTAATTGACTTAATCCTTCCAGCCGCACTATGGCCCTGGGCTCGACTCAGCCTCTAACAGAAATGAGTACCAGGAATGTTCTTGGGGGTAAACGGCCGGCGTGTAAGGCTGACAACCTCACCGCCATCTGTGAACCGATTTTCTAGAAAATGTGGGAACTTCAACATCTCACAACCTTGTGGGCCTCCACGGCCTGTTACAGGGATACTATTACTTTTTTACTTCACTGTGAATACAGTCAGTTCAACTGAAACATCGGATATCGGGGCATTATACAATGATGAGTTTTATTGCATCAGAAACGACTGGCAGTTGTAACTGACGTAAAGCCTGGCAGGGAAAGTTGATTTGAAAGTTAATTTATGTCGATTCATCTTCTTCTGCCTTTCTTATTAGGCCCTCTGATCTGTTTTTTTTTCATTGGCGCTACAGCCCTCATTTGGGCCTAGGCCTACCTCTTCTACCTTTCACTTCAGTTTACTAAATCTTAGACATATGGTAGGACTCCTTGCGCGGGTGATCAGCTCGTCGCAAGGCCTCTACATGTACACAAACACAGAAAAACGCACACAAACATCCATGCCCTGAGTGGGATTCGAACCCACGATGCCGGCTTCCGAGCGAGCGAAGACAGTGCATGCCTTAGACCAGGGGTCTCCAAACTTTTCGAACCGCGGGCCACATTAGGTAATTCAACACTTTCAACGGGCCGGATAAAGTGAGAAATTAATATCTCTAGGTATATGAGTTTTATTGAAAGCACAGAATTTCGCAAACTAAATACAAAGTACGTGAGAACAAATTATCATATAGTAATGACAACAGACAGTAGCAGCAGATTCTCATATTTTCATCACAAATTATAATAAAACAATTAATGTGAATGATGGAACTCTTTTTTGCATTCTTAAAATCTGATTACTGAGGTTCAAATTTTGAAATGCTAATCACAAGTAGCGACTTTAAATGTTCATCGGATAAATTTGCCCGGTATTTCAACTTGATGTACTTCATCTGGGAAAAAGTTTGTTCACACAGACATGTCGTCCCAAGAAATGTAGATAAATTTACAAGCAAATTTATTTAAATTTGAAAATTGCTCAGATTTAAGAAATTTATAAAATTCGATCAAATTTCCTTCCTTGTATTTGTCTTTAATATGATAATTTTCCTGAGTTCAATAATTTCCATTTGAATTTGACTTGGGACATCAACAGCATCACAGTCAAACGGATTTTGAAACAATTTAATTTCCTGAGCACTGACATCCAAATCAGCAAATCGCTTCCGAAATTGTTCTTTCAAATCTGAAATGACCACATTTGCAAACGAGGAAGGAAATTCAGCTTAACCCTTTTTATGCAACTCTGCAGAGTATAGCATATGAACAAAGTTACAGTTTTTCACTTGGCTTTCCAGAAGTATCAACTTTGCTCTGAATGCCTTCATAAGTGCAAATAAATCACAGACTAAGTTATTTTCACCCTGAAACTTTAAATTCAAATGGTTCATATGGTTCACCAGATCAGCAAAAAATGCTAATTTCCAAAGCCACTCGGTATCTGATAAAAGTGGTTCGTGATGATTTTTCTCGGTAAGAAACAAATCAGTTTCATTCCTGTGCTGACTGAAGCGCGAAAGAACCTTTCCACAGCTAAGCCATCGAACTGCAATATAATATGTCAGGTCAATAAGCTCGGAATCACATTTACTCATTGGGAAATTAGTTCAATTGGCGCATTTCTGAACAATTCTTTCGCGGGCCGGATAAAATCACATCGCGGGCCGTAGTTTGGAGACCTTTGCCTTAGACCGCTCGGCTACTGTGACCGGCCTGTGGTCTGTTTACCGTCAGAAATAATGTAGAACTATGGATCTCACAGACAGGTGGTAGGAGTTCTTGGACGGGTTATCAGCCCTGTCCCAAGGCCGTTACCTACGCAGGCCAACACAAACAGAAGAAACGCGGACAGACATGCATGCCTCGAGTAGGATTCGAGCCAATGATCCCAGTGTTCGAGTGACAGAAGACATTTCATGCTTTAGACCGCGCGATCACTGTGATCGGCCCTGTACAAACACGCGAAGAACGAATCGCAGTTCGTCAGTTCTCTTTAAAGGTTGATGGAGGAACCTCCTGATTGTTACTGAAGGGTTTAAAGGCCGCTGAATGAAAGTATATGTATACGTATACAGGATATAATTGTATGGCGTAGGGGTGGAACATGTTGCTCCTTGTCTTGGTTTTCCAGCTGATACACATACACGTAACCTTGACCTGTCCGCCATAGATGACTGCTTATCACGTACGTATAAGTATGAGATTCCGCAACTGAAAATGTAATTGTTCACACTGCAGAGTCCATTCGTGTGGCAGTTAGAAGCCATAGTGCAATGAGCAGCGACACTGTAGTGTCTGTTACGTGTCTGTTGGCACCCGCAGTGTCACAGTAACGGCATAACATGTCAGAGTTCTGGAACGCAGCGATCGGACACACACAGAAGGATGGTTCATTATGTCGTTTCTCACGAAGTCGGGAGTTAATTCGTATTGAATTATGTTCGGTTTTACAAGTGTTCTGGAGTTAACTGATACGCGACTTCAAATTATGTATGTCACGTAAAAGTGCGAATCTTCTTGGTCTTTTATTCTGTGGAATAAAATAAATTGACAGTGACTGAGAACACGGTAGGGGGGAACAGGAACCAGGCATAAACTGCATAATCATGAGCTTCACAGTTGGTATCCTCCATTAGCGTGATCAAATCAGGAGTAATGAGGTGGGCTGGTTATGCAGCACACACTGGGGATGAGAAATTCATACCGAATTTTAATCCAAAAAACTGTAGGAAAGAGACCAGGTGGGGGATCTCGGGCGTAAATGACATGGGAAAAAGTGATGTTGGATGACTGACTGGTTCAGGGTGTGACTCTCGTTTCTCCGCTGGTTTGGGCCTAATATTTTAGCCTGGCTTTGTTAGCGTTTATGTTCATACGGATCGTCACCACCCAGAGCCGAGAGAATGCTGCAGACTTGGCTGTTAGATATGTGTGGATGATTTTTGGCTTCTCAAACGATCTCTGTTTACAGATAAACCCCGACTTACCCGATAGTTGCGTTCCCACGAGTGGTCGCGTAATTAGAAAGTTTTGTTGCGACTTCGGTTTTGATGCCGTTAATTTTCATTAAAATGTCTGCTACATGTAATGGTGGAGCCGGGATACCACAGTCGGTATAGCGACTGGCTACGGGCTTGGCCCGGTAGGGTCAAGAACTGTCTCCACATCGTTCAGACCGGCTCTGAGGTCCACCGGGCATCCTATCCAGTGGGTACAGGTGGTAAAGTTGCCGGGGAGAGAAGCTGACCACTCGATCCCAACTAGTGCAGAGGTCAAGAAAATGTGGATCGATACATCCACTCCCCCATACGCCTTCATGGCAGCATAGTGCTTAATTAGTTAAGGACTGGAATAACTTTACTGCATGTATTGCATGTAACTTATTGCTGTTTGAGAATGCACATTTTCTTGTTTCGGTCATAAAATTTCATCATTTTTAATCTTCCCAATAAAGAATGAATTAAAATCATTTGAAACGGCATTAACGAAGTTAGGATAAGGCGAAGGGTACGATATGCCGTCAGAACAGCGTTCGGCGGCTTGGTAAGCGTGTGCTTTTGCTGCCGTTGTGGATGGTGGAGAAAGGCTAAGCTTCACCGAGAGATTCTGCCTGACGCCTTATCTGTCGTCCTGGAACGGCTGAGCATTGGTCTTTTTTTCTGGCCGTTTGATTACATTAGAATGAAATACGAGTATACCAATCTTATGTTCAGTCTAACGTATTTCATATACTTACACGATATTCTAGAATTGACTGATCAAGTTCAGGCTACATAGAAGACCTCAAGAGAATTCTCGACAATGGAACGCATGACATCCGGAATACGAAGGAGCGCTCAAGATCAACTTTTCTGAGCGCCTGTAGCGTGACCGCCAATGTCACCGTAACCCAGCCGCACCAACAGATTTGCCTGTGGCTCTTGCAGGAATGACATTAATGGTAATTAGCAGTTTATTGCGATGCGTCCAACTGCAATTGAAAGCATCCTCGCCACTCTGTACAGCCTCTAGACCAAGGCTCTCCAAACTACCGGCCCGCGAAAGAATTGTGCAAAAATGTGCCAATTTAACTAATTTTCCAATGAGTACTGGTAAGAAAAATACTTCATAGATTTCAAATTCATTAATTAAGATTGTGTTTAAAATATATTTATATTCCATATTATGTTAATATTAATATTATTCACAACCACTTTTATCAGATACCGAGTGACTTTGGAAGTTAGCAAATTTTTGCTGATCTGGTGAACCATATGAACCATTTGATTTTAAAGTTTCAGGGTGAAAATAACTTAGTCTGTGATTTATTTGAACTTATGAAGGCATTCAGAGCAAAGTTGATACTTCTGGCAAGCCAAGTGATAAATTGTAATTTTGTTCCTATGCTGTACTGTGCAGATCTGCCT